>NW_022437132.1:253077-309432 GCF_009761245.1 Sapajus apella
GCGCGATCTCGGCTCACCGCAACCTCCGCCTCCTGGGTTCAGGCAATTCTCCTGCCTCAGCCTCCTGAGTAGCTGGGATTACAGGCACGCGCCACCATGCCCAGCTGATTTTTTGTATTTTTAGTAGAGACGGGGTTTCACCCTGTTGACCAGGATGGTCTCGATCTCTTGACCTGGTGATCCACCCGCCTCGGCCTCCCAAAGTGCTGGGATTACAGGCGTGAGCCACCGAACCCGGCCAACATGGAGACTTTTTGAGACAGAATTTTGCTCATTGCCCAGGCTGGAGGGCAGTGGCACGATCTCGCATTTCAGCTCTGAGTCCCGGGTTCAAGTGACTGTCCTGCCTCAGCCTCCTGAGTAGCTACAACTACTGGCATCTGCCACCACACAAGGCCAATGCTTTGTATTTTTTAAGTAGAGGTGGGGTTTTGCCATGATGGCCAGGCTGGTCTCGAACCCCTGACCTTATGATCCGCCCACCTCAGCCTTCCAAAGTGCTGGGATTAAAGGCGTGAGCCACAGTGCCCAGCCAAGATTTTTTTTTTTATATTTTAACAGCTATCCTGGGATATAAATTATACACTAATCCTAGCTACGTGGGAGGCTGAGGCCAGAGGCCTGCTTTAGTCCAGGAGGTCGAGGCTGCAGTGAACTGTGAGTGCGCCCCTGCACCTCAGCCAGGATGACACGGAGACTGTCTCAAAAAATAAAAATTGTCTTACTATATAAAAAATATAAATGGCTGGGCGCGGTGGCTCAAGCCTGTCATCCCAGCACTGTGGGAGGCCGAGGCGGGCGGATACGAGGTCAAGAGATCGAGACCATCCTGGTCAACACGGTGAAACCCCGTCTCTACTAAAAATACAAAAAATGAGCTGGGCATGGTGGTGCGTGCCTGTAATCCCAGCTACCCAGGAGGCTGAGGCAGGAGAATTGCCTGAACCCAGGAGGCGGAGGTTGCGGTGAGCCGAGATCGCGCCATTACACTCCAGCCTGGGCAACAAGAGCGAAACTCCGTCTCAAAAAAAAAAAAAAAAGTATAAATGTGTCTCAAAGTAGAATATATGAATGCTTAACCTAAAATAAAAGACATGCAATATTTAGTATATACAGCTATTAAAGGATTTAGCCAGGGGCAGAGGCTCATGCCTATAATCCCAGTTGGGAGATCGAGGTGAGATTGAGACCAGCCCGGCCAACACAGCAAAACCACCCTCTCTACTAAAAATCCAAAAATCAGCCGGGAATGGTGGTGGGTGCCTGTAATCCCAGCTGCTCGGGAGGTTGAGGCAGGAGAATCGCTTGAACTCAGGAGGTGGAGGCTGCAATCAGCCAAGATTACACCACTGCACTCCAGCCTGGGCAACAGAGCGAGACTGTCTTTAAAAAAAAAAAAAAAAGGATTCAAAGGCTGGGAGTGGTGGCTCATGCCTGTAATCCCACCATTTTGGGAGGCCGAGGCAGGAGGATCGCTTGGGCCCAAAAGCTTGAGACCCACCTGGGCAACACAGTGAGACCCCATCACTACAAAAAAATGAGCCAGGCAGGGTGGTGTGCACCTCTGATCCCTTGGGAGCCCCGGAGAAGCGATGAGCCTGCCCCCACCCCAGTCAGCACTGGACAGGGACCCTGCGGCCTTGTGGGACAGGCTTCAAACCCAGGCAGGGGTGCCGTGCCCCAGGTGCTCAGCTGCCTCAGTTCTCATGAAGCAATGTGAAGGGAGGTGTGCCGTGGCCAGGGTCTGGGCGTTGGGGGCAGATCAGGGTCTAAGACTGAGGAAGCTGGGACCACCCACCCACCAGGGCCAGTGCTTCCCAGGCACCACCTTTGGCCTGTGGCCCCCCTGCTGGTACTGGGCACAAGTGCAGGCCCAGGAGGCAAGCAGGGGCGACATGAAAACTGGCCCGGGGGACAGCAGCAGCAGGGCTGGACCTGCAGTGCCGGGCCCTTGCTCCACACCACACGCATGGTCTCTGCCCTTCTGGCTACACAAGAGCCTTCCCCACCCCCACCAGGAGGGCCAGGTGTGAGCACAGAAGGCTTCTCCCATGGGAGCCCTCGGGAGTGACACTCAGCTGTGCACTTCCCAGGTGACTGAGGTCATTCTCATGTGGGGGCGGTGTCAGACTGGAAATAGCCTCCCAAGAGCAGCTGTGTGCTGCTGCAGGGGCGAGGGCCGCGTCAGCTTCTCTCCCCCCTTCGCCTTCAGGGATATCGTCTCTCTGGGGACACAGGGTTTTCCTCCTGGAGACATGGGGTCTCTCACCCAGGCCCACAGAGCCTGCTGGAGGGTGCCCAGGAAGGTGCCACAGTGAGAGGGAAGTGTGAGGGGACAGGGGCGACCCCCGCCCGGCACAGCGAAGCGACAGGACTGGCTGCGCAGGGCACTCACCCGTGCCCGGCCCTCCGGTGCCTGCTGATCTCCTTCTCGCCCTCGATGATCCACTGCATTATCTTCTGGTTCTTCTCCGCGTCCTCCGATGCGCCTTGTACCTCAGTGCTGGCGTTCTTCCCCGACTCCGCCTTCTTGGCGTTTCTTTTGCATGCCACGCCCACCTTCCCACTGCAAGGGCAACAGCGACACTGGGGAGTCACCACGGCAGAGGCTGTGCCCCTTGCCCGTCTGCAAGGCTCCTACCCAGTCTCTTGTGAGGCCCCCAGGGTGCGGCAGCCGCCTCCTAGCAGTCCTGGCGCTGCCTGGGCTTTGCTTCCTCTTTAAACACACAGGCAGTCACTGCTCGCCCCCCGCAGACTGAGGGTCACAGCAGGAGCCGGGGTCCAGCTATGGCCCTTGACCATTTCCAGCGGGAGGTGGCGTGGACTCCCCTGACACAGAGCCCAGCCTGCTCCCTCCACCGGAGGGGCTCCTGTCTGCTGCCGGCGGCCCTGGGTTTCCCGAGTTTTATAGGGAGGTTCCAGCCTTCTGCAGGGACACAGCCTCACCCCCAGCACCCTCCTTGCTGACAGGGGGGCAGCTCACCTGTGGCCCAGGCCATCGCTGGCGTTGGGGGCAGCGCCCACACTCTCTGAGTGGCCTCGGGGCTTTGCCCCATGGATGTGCGGCTCCGGGCCCCACGCGAAGCTGCTCTGGGCCCTGCGGGCAGCCTCAGCCTCCACCTGCTCCTTGGGCCGGGCTGTGCTGTGGTGGACGTGGTGGTGGACGTGTCGGTGGTGGTGCAAGCCGGCCACATCCAGCTTCGCCCCTGACTTGGGCGCGTGCTTCCCGTGCCCTGAGGCTGCACCTCCCAGCGCCACTGGCATCTTGGCTACGTGCCCACTGTCCGGGGAGCGGTGGCCAGGCCCCGGTGATTGGCGGCCAGGTGTCCTCAGCACACGCTGCACGTGCTCATCCAGGATGCTCTCGGGGTTCTCCTCGTGTGCGTCCCGGAGCCCGGCACAGCCCACGTCCACACAGCGGGGTGGAAAGTGGTACCAGGTGGCGGTCAGAGGCAGCTTGTGACATGGCCCTGAGGGACCCGAAGATGGGTCGCCGTCTTCACCTTCCTCCTCCTGTGTGGGGACAAGCAGCACCATCACTTCTCAGCACCAGCCGCACACTTGGGGAAAACAAAAAGCATCAGGCCTGGCCCAGCAGGCCCAGCAGACGCCAGCCAAGCCCAGGGTGGCTGCGGGCCCTCCCCACCGCTCCTGTCCCTGAGGACAGAGAGGCAGGGCATGGCACAGATGGAAGGAGCGGCACCATGGGGCCTCAAGGAATGCAGTGTGTGTGCTGGCTGTGGGCGGAGCTCTGCACAGATTTAGTTTAGAATTTTTTTTGAGACAAGTTCTTGCTCTGTTGCCCAGCCTGGCATACAGTGGTGTGCTCTCAGCTCACTGCAGCCTCCAATTCCTGGGCTCAAAAGATCCTCCCACCTCAGCCTCCACAACAGTGGAGACCACAAGCATATGCCACCACACCTGGCTAATTTTTCTGTATTTCTGGCACAGATGGGGTTCTCACCATCTTGGCCAGGCTGGTCTTGAATGCCTGAGCTCAAGAAATCTGCCTGTCTTGGCCTGTTTTTTTTTTTTAAATAAAGATTTTTGTTTTCCTTCAATTGACTTTTCCTATTCCTTAACTTTATTGCTATCAATGTATTTCCGAGACACAGTCTTGCTTTGTCACCCAGGCTGGAGTGCAGTGGCACAATCTCAGCTCACTGCAACCTCCACCTCCCGGGTTCAAGCAATTGTCCTGCCTCAGCCTCCCCAGTAGCTGGGACTACAAGTGCACACCACCACACCTAGCTAGTTTTTATATTTTTAGTAGAGATGGGGCTTCACTGTGTTAGCCAGGCTGGTCTTAAACTCCTGACCCCGTGATTCGCCAGCTTCGGCCTCTCATTCTATTTTAAGGAGAATGTCACCCTGACATAAAAGAGCTCTTGGGTTTTGTACATGTTGTGATGCTTCCTAATGGGTTTCCACATTAAGCCAGTGGAGTTTCACTTGATTCTCCAAGTTAACAGGTGGCAAAGGTTATCTGCCAGTGAAAACATCTGATCGCTTTAATTCCAAGTTGCATTTCATATTTATTTTCTCATCTTATTGGATTCACAAACTAAAACAGTGCTCAATCTGGTATTAATAGAAAAGGAGGGAACTAAGCTACCCTGTATTTATTTATTTGTTTGTTTGACAGAATTTTTTTCTTTTTTTTTTTTTTTTGGATGGAGTTTCGCTCTTGTTACCCAGGCTGGAGTGCAATGGCGCGATCTCGGCTCACTGCAACCTCCGCCTCCTGGGTTCAGGCAATTCTCCTGCCTCAGCCTCCTGAGTAGCTGGGATTACAGGCACGCGCCACCATGCCCAGCTAGATTTTTTGTATTTTTAGTAGAGACGGGGTTTCACCATGTTGACCAGGATGGTCTCGATCTCTTGACCTCGTGATCTACCCGCCTCGGCCTCCCAAAGTGCTGGGATTACAGGCTTGAGCCACCGCGCCCGGCTTTTTTTTTTTTAAGATGGGGTTTCACCACGATGGCCAGGCTGGTCTTGAACCCCTGACCTCAGGTAATCCACACACCTCAGCCTCCCGAAGTGCTAGGATTACAGGCGTGAGCCACCATGCCCGGCTTGACAGAATTTCGCTCTCGTGGCCCAGCTGCAGTGCAATGGCACAATGCTGGCTCACTGCAACCCTCCACTCCCGGGTACAAGCAATTCTTCTGCCTCAGCCTCCTAAGTAGCTGGGATTACTGGAACCCCCTACCATGCCCAGCTTTTTTTTGTATTTTTGGCAGACAGAGGGTTTTACCATATTGGCCAGGCTGGTCTCAAACTCCTGACCTCAGGTGATCCAGCTGCCTCGTGAGCCACCGAGCCGGGCCGTGCAGTGGACCGATCGCAGCTCAATGCGGCCTCAACCTCTGGGGCCCAGGCGATGGCCCCGTTTCAGCCTCCCAAGTAGCCGGGACCATACGTGCATGCCACCAGGCCCCATTAATTTTCTGTTTGTTTTGTAGAGATGCGGATCTCGCTATGTTGTCCAGCCTGCTCTTAAACTCTGGGTCTCAAGTGATCCTCCTGTCTTGACCTCTCAAAGTGCTGGGATTACAGATGTGGGCCGCTGTGCCCAGCCTACCTCGTATTTTAATATAAACAAACCTCTGAACATTTAGCACCAAACTCTCACACCTGCAAAAGTATCCAAACACAACTGGAACAGGCGTGCCCCGAGCTAGTGTGGGCTTGGTTGTGGGCGCCTGTGCTGGGCCTGATGGTGAAGTCAGGCACTCAAGAGGACAGATGAATGCTGGGGCAGAGCCGGGCAACAGGAGGGTGGTGGGCATCCCCTGGTGGATGCAGCTACGCTGCCTCCCTGTCCTTGGCTTTGCAGGACTGCAGGGCACTCCGAGGGACTTCCCTCGGTTACGGAAGGAAGAGCTCTGAGTTTTGATGCCACTCACCCACCTCGGCAGAGCCCTGCATCTGTGGGGACTCTTATCACGCGGCTGTGAAGCTTTACATTCTTCTTTATGCTTTTATTTCCCAAATTTTACAATGAAAATAGGCTATTGTAAAAATCTGCAGTTAACTCCTTTTCGGGAAGGACCACTACTTATAGCAGGGTGTCTAAGAATCACACTGAAGCGACGTGCCAGCTACCAGCGTGGGCAGCTGTCCCTGGGCTTCAGGGCTCTGCCCACAGGTTATCCCCTGAGCTGGCGTGGCAGGAATACAGGGGTTTTCATTCTAGCCTTTTTTTTTTTTTTTTTTTTTTTTTGCAACCTGTGCCTCCCAGGTTCAAGTGATTCTCCTGCCTCAGAGCCTCCCAAATAGCTGGGACCACAGGCAACCACCACCACACCCCGGCTCATTATTTTTTTTTTTAAGATGGAGTCTCGCACTGTCACCCAGGCTGCAGTGCAGTGGCGCTATCTTGGCTCACTGCAGTCTCCACCTCCTGGATTCAAGCAATTCTCCTGCCTCAGCCTCCTGAGTAGCTGGGACTACAGGTGTGTACCGCCATGCTAAGCTAATTTTTTTGTATTTTTAGTAGAGATGCGGTTTCACCATGTTGGCCAGGATGGTCTTGATCTGACCTTGTGATCCGCCTACCTCAGCCTCCCAAAGTGCTGGGATTACAGGTGTGAGCCACCTCGCCCGGCCTCATTTTTATATTTTTAGTAGAGATGGGTTTTTGCCATGTTGGCCAGGCTGGTCTTGGACTCTTCACTTCAGGTCATCCACCCGCCTCAGCCTCTTAAAGTGCTGGATTACAGGCGTGAGACACCACATCTGGCCCATTCTAGTATTTTCTGTTCAGTCAAAGGACGCTGCTCATCTCTTGGCAGCAGGTGCCCCCTCCCTCCCGGGCCCTAGCGGTGCTGCGTCCACACACCTGTGGGCACCACCGTGCTCCCTGTTGCTGGGACACAGCCAGGACTCCATGGGGTGGGGAAGCCTTGGGAGTCAGAGGTGAGAGCCACACACTCAGCACCTGTGGCTACACCTGCCTTTAACACGTCTCGCTTAAGGCTGGGTGCGGTGACTCACACCTGAAATCCCAACACTTTGGGAGGCTGAGGTAGGAGGATTGCTTGAGGCCAGGAGTTCAAGACCAAGATAAGCAAGATAGCAAGATTCTGTCTCTACAAAAACAATTATTAAAAAAAAAAGTTTCACTCAAAATGTGAACCTGCCCTATCAGAAGCACATACTGTGACTAGATCGAGGCACAAAGATCAACAGAAAATTACAACGGCCAACACGACAGCGAAGCAGCAAAGGCCTCCTTTCCTATGTTTCTTCTGTGAGCACGTTTAAAGGCTGCCAACCTTTGCCCACCACACAAATGACAGTGCTGACGTCACAGCCCTTGTGGCCTGCTGACATGTCTGTATCGGTTCCCAATGTTTGGTTTTCAGACGAGCTGTTAGAGGCTAAAACTGTGCTCCACCGCTTCCTTCAACAACCCATTGACACTCCCAGGCGGGCCCTGAACGAAAGCCGGCCTCATATGCACACAGCGGCCTCCCTGGGGCCACGGAGTGAAGCAAGGGAGCCAGTGGCTCTGCAAGGCAAGGCCTCACTCTCGCCGCTGCCGGAACCACAGGGCACTGATGCCACTCCTGCCAGCTCTGCAGCACTGGCCAGGTCCCTGATCTTGGAGAACAAATTCCGAGTCTTTTCCTTGGGGACTGTGGAGAGGGTGAACTCGGCACCTGCAGAACAAGCTGGCACCGCCCACACCTGTGCCCTGCCCAAGTCAGGGTCATCCTCAGATCCAGAGCCAGGGAAGATGACAGGATGCAACTCCACATGGTGGCAAAACAATTTACTGAGGATAAAAATGTGTATGTGTGTGAAACATTTTCATACAAACCCCTTCCTGGAGAGCTTGACCATCTGCATGACCACAGCTGGCCCGCACCATGAACCCAGCTTCTCAGCGAGCTGTGAGGTCTGCCTGCGAACTCAATGCAGCGCCCAGAGCATCGCTTCCAGGCTGGGCACTGCCAACCCCACCTGTGTCCACCCTCATGGTGGCATCTCCAGGCTTCAGGGCACAGCTCACCCGGGTTGTGAGTGAAACAGTGGGTATACCAAGGGTTCTCCTGTGGTCTGAGGAGAGCTGAGGGTCTGCATTTTACATCAGGGATCAGGTGGAGAAACAATTCCTTGAAAAAAACTACATTTTGGACTTAGGCATGGAAATGCTTACAAACGTACACATTTTGTAAATACTTACATTCACAAAATATTCAAAGGAGGATGGAGGACACTCCCACTCAATGGTGCCACTGACCCCCCCAGAGGTTAATCCAGCTAAGAGAAAAGCAAACGCCCCCTTTTTTTTTTTGACGCAGGTTGCTCTGTCACCCAGGCTGGAGTGCAGTGGCACAACCTCGACCTCCCGGGCTCAAGTGATCCCCCTACCTCAGCTTCCTGAGTACTTGGGGCCACAGGTGTGTACCATCACACCCGGCTAATTTTGAAATTTTTTCTAGAGACAGGATTTTGCCATGTTGCCCAGGCTAGTCTCAAGCTCCTGGGCTCAAGTGATCTGCTCACCTCCGCCTCCCAGTGTTGGGATCACAGGTGTGCACCACCCGCACAGCCAGCAAAGGCAGCTCTGCAAGTGAGACAGACAGGTGCTAAGGGGTCTCCAGGGAAGCTCCAGCCGGCCTGCGCACTGGGATGGAGCCACAGAAGTCTGCACGGTCTGCAGCAGGGAGGAGCCTGGCCCCTCTTCCTGGGTGGAACCTGGCATTCAATCTGCGAGGCAGGAATCGCGCTAAACTCTGGCTCTGTGGAGTTTTTTTTGTTTTGTTTTGTTTTGTTTTTTTGAGATGGAGTTTCACTCTTGTCGCCCAAGATCTTGGCACACTGCAGCATCTACCTCTTGGGTTCAAGCGGTTCTCCAGCCTCAGCCTCCTGAATACCTGGGATTACAGGCACCCACCACCACGCTCAGCTAATTTTTGTACTTTTAGTAGCGATGGGGTTTTGCCATGTTAGCCAGGCTGGTCTCGAACTCCTGACCTCAGGTGATTCACCCACCTCAGCTTCCCAAAGTGCTGGGGTTAGAGGCGTGAGCCACCACACCCGGCCCTGCTTCCCTTTTGACCTTTTCACCTAATAAACCCTGTCCTTTCACCTTTCAAATTGTCTGCGAGCCTAATTTTTTGTAGCTGTGTGAAAAGGACCCGTCTTTAGCTGAACTAAGGAAAGAGTCCCACAACACAAGTGCCTAGAGGGCCGTGCAGCACGGCCTCAAGGAACCAAGCGTGCCCAGGAGGCAGTGGAATGTCTTAGGCATCGCAGCCCTGTGTGCACGCAGAAAGGAACCCTGCATGCCACTAGCCCTTCCTGCTCAGCACGTGCTCATCCCACTCACCGCCCGCATGGGATGAAGAAGCTGAACTGATCACCTGCTCCAGCCTCAGGCTGTGGCCCTGCCACCCAGGAAGTTCGTGACCACGTACAGCAGGCAGCTGTGTCACTCCTGGCCCCTTCAATGAGGGTGCCCAAGGTGTGTCTCTGGGCCTCTGAGCATGGGGATGGGGCCGCTGGGACATCCCACCCTGATCTAAGGCTCAGCTGCAGAGAAGGGGGCAGGGGACACAGCATGGAGGCCTCAAGGGTCAGCAGGCCTCGGCCAGCCCTGGACATGCCCACGAGAAATCAGGGCCAAAGCTGTCCTGAACATCAGGACATCCAAGCTGTCGGAAACAGCGCGACGCTGACGCGGCCCACTCACCATGCGCACACGCTTCAGCCGCTCCTCCAGCTTCTCCTCGGCCTCCCGCGTGCGCTGCACGGCCTCCAGGCGGTGGATGAGCTCCTCGGCGAACTTCTGCGGCTCCACGCGGACCTCCTTCGGCACCCGGTACGTGCGCTGTGGGGGAGACGGCCGTGAGGTACGGGGGTCGAAAGATCACGGGCAGAAAGCGTCTTTGTGAAGGGAAGGCGTGTGCAGTGTTGATGCTGTTTTTATTGGTTTATTTCTTTTGAGATAAAGTCTCGTTCTGTCGTCCAGGTTGGAGTGCAGTGGCATGATCCTGGCTCACTACAACCTCTGCCTCCTGGGTTCAAGCGATTCTCCTGCCTCAGCCTCCTGAGTAGCTGGGACTCCCGGTGCCTACCACCACGCCCAGCTAATTTGTGTATTTTTAGTAGGGATGGGGTTTCGTCACGTTGGCCAGGCTGGACTCAAATTCCTGAGCTCAGGTGATCCGCCTGTACTAGGATTACAGACGTGAGCCATCGCGCCTGGCGTTTGTTGTATTTTAAAGTAAGGGTTTACTTTTTCCTCCTTTCAGCTGAGAATCAACTTCCTCACAACCCGCCTTTTCCTGTCTGGCCAGTCTGTCCTTCATTCCCCACGGGCCCAGGAGACAGGGCTGCTTCAGGACACATGGCCAGCGCTCCCCACCTCCTCAGAGAAACACTCGATACGACCAGGGGCTGTCAGCCTGGTTCTGGGTGCAGAAGACCCCACAGCAGGGAGGGGACACACAGGGCTTGGAGGACAGCGGAGGCCTGGGAAAGCTAGGCTTTCCTTTTAAAAAAAATATCAAGGCCAGGTGGTGGCTCACGCCTACAGTCACAGCACTTTGGGAAGTAGAGGCGGGCAAATCATTTGAGCCCAGAAATTAGACACCAGCCTGGCCAACAAAGTGAGATCTCATCTCTACAAAAAAAAGAAAGAAAAAATTTTTTTTTTTTTTTTTTTTTTTGAGACAGAGTCTTGCTCTGTTTCCAGGCGCCAGGCTGGAGGAGTGCAGTGGCACGATCTCGGCTCACTGCAACCTCCACCTCCCGGGTTCAAGTCATGCTCCTGCCTCAGCCTCCCAAGTAGCTGGGATTACAGGCATGTGCCACCATGCCCAGCTAATTTTTGCATTTTTTACTAAAGATGGGGTTTCACCATGTTGGCCAGGATGGTCGCGATCTCCTGACTTTGTGATACGCCCACCTCGGCCTCCCAAAGTGCTGGGATTACCAGTGTGAGCCTCCATGCCAGGCCAAAAACATTGTTTTTAATCAGCCAGGTGTGGTGGCCTCTGTGGTCCTGACTACTTGGGAGGTGGAGGTGGGAGGATCACTTAGGCCCTGGGAGAGCAACACTGCGGTGCGCAGACTGTGCCAGGCACTGCAGCCTGAGTGACAGAGTGGGACCCTGTCTCAAAACAGTAAGAATAAACCACATAGCTTTCTTAAAAAATAGAGATGGGGTCTTGCCAGGTTATCCACCTGGCCTCGAATTCCTCCCACCTCGGCCTCCCAAAGCACTGGGATTACAGGCGTGAGCCACCACGGCTGCTTCTGTGTAATTGTGAGGGGACTTCATTTTAAATTTCAAACTTCAAAACAGTTGTAAACACAGAACAAGGAATTCCTGACCACCTTCACCCAGATTCCCCACGGGCTCACAATCTGCGCTGAGTGCTTTTTCATCCCCTCACCGGCAGGCACATGGGTACACACACCCACACACATGCAGGCACCTCACTTCCCCGAATCATTCAGAGTGTATCTGACAAAAATAAGGTCATGCTCAAACCTCACCACAGTACACATACGGATAGTTAAGAACGCTGACCCTGATGTAATAACATCACGCTCAAACCTCACCACAGTACACATACGGATAGTTAAGAACGCTGACCCTGATGTAATAACATCACGGGGCAGATCTTATTACAGTCTCGCCAGCTGCTCCAGTGACATCCTTCATAGCCAAACACGTTTTTAAAATCCAGACTGCCAGTGTCTCAGCTAGGGAGGGTTGGAGCCAGGGACAGCTCCCCCGTGACAAGTGAGCAGGGGGGCAGACGGGACGCGGCACCCTCCATGCGTGTGGCCTTCCTGCCCTCCCGCTGTGGGCTCTGGTGAGGTCCTGGCTCTGTGCACCCCAGTTTCTCATTTACAAAACGAGAGTAGAAACAGCACCAAAACCTCGGAAGGATAGGGCGAGACTGGCCACAGAAACCACACGAAGGCCTCCTCCAGGCTCAGACACTCCTGGTGGATGCGGCTCACAGCCACAGGCTTTGCCTCAAGGAACGTCAAGTATGAAGGGGCCAAGTGCACGCCCAGGGTGCTGGGTGATGCCTCAGAGCTGGGAGAAGTCACTGCTGGGTCTGGGCTATGCCCAACACCAGAAGGGGTCTGTCCTGGAGCCAAGGCGGAGCATCAAGTACTTCTAGAAAATGCTGTGGAAGGCCGGCGCTGGCATCAGCAGGGACGTGGGCCATTGTGTTTGGGTGTGTGGACAGTGGGGCATCCACACAGATATCTGCCGAGGACCTAACAAGCCGCCCTTTCCTGCTGCACCCGGGACCTGGAAGCTGGGTGGGTGGGGGGCCATGCTGGCTTTCCCATGCCCAGTGCTGGGCAGGGCGCAGACACGGGAGTGGCAGACACAGGACTGGGAGCTGCCAGCACCGCAGGGACCCCGCCTGGCACTGCCATCTGCAGACAGCCAGAGGCCCGGACTGGAGCGCTCCCGGTCTGACCCGTCAGCACCACGGAGACCAGGAGCAGAGCGGAAAGCCATCATCAGACCCAGAGAGCCGCACGGCTGAGGGGTTACGAGGAGCGGTCAGGGCGCTGCGTGAGTTCCAGAAAAAGACTCCAGGTGGCCCTACAGGCTGCACCACCACGGCTCTGAGAACAGCAAAACTGTCAGTCATCGGATTTACAGAGAAGGGAAGCCTTTCCAGCTTTGGAGCAACAGAAAAAAGTATCATAAAGGAAAAGGCCAAGTAAATGAAAATGTGAAACTTCAAAGTGACCACAAAAGCCAAAAATCAAGAGACCCCTCTCCCCATGGTCGGGATTCCAGGACCAGGTGCTGTAAATCACAGTCTCCAACCTTACAGCAACAGGGGCCAGCTTCGTGGAAGACACATTTTCCACAGACAGCAGGGGAACGGGGGGTTTCGGGATGAACCCGCCCCACCTCTGACAGTCTCACGTGAGGCGTGCAGCCTGGACCTCCACGGGCACAGCCACGACAGGTTCTGCTCCTATAAGAATCTAAGCTGCTCACCTCCTGCTATGCGGCCTAGGGGTTGGGGACGCCTGCTGCAGAGCCATGGACCCACCAGAGAAATGGCATAGCTTCCGAAAAACCAAGGCTCTCAGTGGAGCAGAAGCGTGTGGTGCGGTCACGGCGTCCTGCTAGCCCATCCGGCTTCCTGGATCTCCCTGCCTCTGCTCACCACCATCCTCGGGTCTGATTTCCCAATAGCAACAGCGAGCAGGCCCTGGGCAGCTGTGCCTGTGATGTAGGTTTCTCACTTGGGCCTCTGGCTGAGGGACTGGCTACCAAAGGTTCCAACCACAGCCCTGCCTGACAGGCCACATGGACTTCATCCGGGTTCCATGAGGTCATCTGCTGCAGGCCGCAGCTCCCGCCCCATCACACAAGGGCCCTCTGGGGCATGGCATGCGGCTGGGCCGCCGCTCCCGCCTGTGCCTGGCGCCTGTTGGCTTCATCTTCTCCTTCTCGGTGATTCGACTGCGACCCTCCAGACCTGAGGACTCTGTGCTTCCCTTGGTTCCAGAACGTTCTCACGATGACACCACGCACTCGCCTTCAGCCTCCTCTTTTCTCGGTGTTGCGTCCTGAGAGGTCTTTCCAGGTCACAGTCCAGGCACCAACAGACTATACTCCTCAGCTTTTGTCCTTCCTGACGCTTCTGAGGGGAAGGTGCCTGCCTGATGCCCCCTCATAAAGAGTCCGTGGTGTGCACTTTCTACGTGTGAAGACTCGGACCAGCACCCCAAGATCGGGGCACCCCTGTGAACAGAAACCTCCCGAAGGCCTCAGCCCACTCAGGCCCTGTCATCGTGGCACACAGAGCTGGCCGGGGTCCGTGGTCACTTAGCGGTCCTGTCTCTCGGGCCTCATTCATCTGGGCATCTCTGCAGGTTCTCCTTGACGTTCAGGACCTGTGACTTGAAAATCAGGGAGCATTGACTGTGCAGGAGCCATCAACTTGCGCTGTGACCTCAGGACAGCCTTGGGCCGCAAATGGCAGGCAGGGCCCCAGACCTTCTGCAGCACACACACGCTCACGCACACACATGGCTACAACGTCATCCACTTTTTGGTAAGGAGACATCATCAGCGCCTAGTTTTAGCCAAACCTGTGTTGAGGCCTGACTGGGAAGTGACAACCCTTGGTCACCTTCTACTCAGAAGTAAGAACAAGCCTACGTCCTTTCTTTTCAACCATGAATCACCACTTTCCTGACTTGGAAACTGATGTCTGCGGAAAAGCTAAAGGGCTAAGAAATCCTGACCAAGCGCGTCAACGCTCCCAAAACGCCTGCTTCCCTGCACACGCTGACGGCCACGTGGCTCGCCCTCACACACGGCAGCTAACAGCGGGTTAAAAACACTTTTCTCATCTGGGCACAGCGGCTCGCGCCTGTAGTCTCAGCACTTTGTGAGGCCAAGGCAGGCGGATCCCCTGAGGTCAGGAGTTCAAGGCCAGCCTGGCCAACATGGTGAAACCCCATCTCTACTAAAAATACAAAAATTAGCTGGGCATGTTGATGTATGCCTGTAATCCCAGTGACTCGGGAGGCTGAGGCAGGAGAATTGCTTGAAACGGGGAGGCGGAGTGTGCAGTGAGGCGAGATCGTACCACTGCACTCCAGCCTGGGTAACAAGAGCAAACTCTGTCTCAAAAAACAAACAAAAAAAACCACTTTTCTCATCTTCCCATACAAGTCCTTCCTGTTCAAAGTCAACCCATCAAAATAAGGAAAGATCACACAGAAGTGCTCTGCAGTCGGAGACAGGCTGTGCTGTAGTCCAGCCTGCGCTCGGCTCCGTGACCTGCCACCCAGCCAAGGCAAAGGCACCATGCCTCTATCCAACAGCAAAAGCCGAGCCAGCTTTCAAGTCAACACGTTCACCTGGAGATGACCACTGTTCAGCCACAAAGACACCAAGTTTTCCCCAGGGGCCATGCAGGGGCCAGGCCTGGGCTCTGGGGTCATGGGGGAGGCTCACAGCTGCCTCCTTTGAGGGGAGGCATCCAACATCACAAGGCAAGACACTTCCTGCCCCCAGGGAGGGTGTGCCTCGGGGCATGGGGGCTCTTCTGAATAGACAGCTCCCTCTGGGCCCTAAATGCTGCCTGCAACTCTGTCCCCCGACGCCCTCAGGGACTGGCCACTTGCAGATGTTGCTGGGATCGCATGCTGATGTCTGCAGGTAAGCCCAGGCAAGTGCCTTTCC
Organism: Sapajus apella; assembly: GCF_009761245.1. NCBI lineage: Eukaryota > Metazoa > Chordata > Mammalia > Primates > Cebidae > Sapajus > Sapajus apella. The sequence goes on from NW_022437132.1 coordinate 268,289, forward strand.
CGAGCACCAGTTCACCACGGCCCGCGCTGCGCAGGGAGGGCCATAGGCTGAGGGCCGCAGAGCCGGTACTTACGGGAATGTGAGGTAGGGGCACGCGCCCGTTGACCTGCACGCTCTCCTGCATCTCCCTGCGGTGCTGCTTACGGATCCTGTATGGGGGGATCCCATCCCTGTCCAGGAGAAAGAAGCAGCCGTTAACTGAGAGAGGAGCAGGAGGGCCAGCACCACGCCAGTACGGCTCCCGGCCCGACCGCCAGTCAGCAGACGACGGTGATGACATCCGTGGGCCACCACTGACTACATATGCACAGCCACATGTGCACACACGGGTGATGCAGGCACCCATGTGTGCAGGGAACTCGTGTGCAAGCGTCACACACGAAGTTCACGTGTGATGGCAAAGCCCCAGTGCCCACCATGCTGCCCTCCCGGCTGGTGTCTACTGAGCATCTCCACAAAGCCTCCTCACGCCTGCCTGTTCTTTAGGGCCTGACAGCTACGAGTGGCTTTTTCCATTTTTAAAGGGTGGGGAAGGAACTTGTGACAACGACTGCACGTGGCTGCAGAGCCTCACATATTCAGTGCCAGCCCTGCACGGAACACGTCTGCTGGCCCCTGCTTTTGGCCTGGACCAGGGTGCGGTGTGCCTGCCTTGAAGTGCACTGCTTAACGGACCAAAAACATTTCAGGGTTGCAGAGTGGGCAGCCAGGACAACCAGTACCCACAGAAAGTAGGAGATGCCAGGGCTACACACTCTGCTTCTCTCCAGGTGAGCTGGCAGGGCAGTGTGCTCTCCGAGGGAGGCGCAAGGTAGTTCCTTCCCAACAGGTTTTCTTTATGAATCCTTTAAAAGATCGTAAAAAACACCAACGTCAAATTATACCTCGTCTTTGAATGATTACCCAGGGTTAAGATGGCTCAGGCACTTCATTAGTGCCCTCTCCCTCTCCCTATTAGAGGAGCTGCCTCGGGAAGCACAGCAGCTCCAGGCATCAGCGCCGTACCAAGGGGCCTGCCAGAGCTGCCAGGACGTGAGAGGACGTGAGAGAGCGCCTGACCCAGGGCTGCCTGGCGGACGCAGCCACTCCTGAGGCGTCCTCGCTGTCACAGACCACTGAGTGCTGTGAGCAGTGGTGAGCCAAGTCCGGGTCTGGCTCAGCGCACTCGGCACCCGGAATCAGTGGCGTGAAACCCACCTAACGCCTGCCTCGGGTTTGTTCAGTGTCCTGAAGCCAACAGCGTGCTGGTTTCTTGGACATGATACTTGGATTTGGTGACTTCCACAGGCCTCTGTGGATGAGGTGCTGTCCCCACGTCTCTCGGCGCCGTGTGGAATGGTTGTGAGCTTCCCCCCTGGCACACAAAAGCTGGGTTCGGCTGCCCACCGAAACGACGCAATGCACCTGTCCACATTTTAACTCTGCGGCACTTTCAAGTATCTGCAGCAATCTGACATTCCAAACTGTTAAACACTTCACTACAAACCAAGATGAACACAATATCAAGGAAAAAGATACATATTAATTTTAGGTCCTCCCTTTAGGAAACATATGTCCCTTTTCTTGGAGAGAATCAGAAGACTTTCTGAGAAAAGTGAGTTGGCAGATGATTTTTCGCTGTAGTAACGCAGTTTGCGAAGAGGGACAGCAGACGCTAGGTCGCACGGTCTGCTCAGACACTCTGTGGGTTGCACTGCACCCAACCACCGGACCCCAGGCTTCGGGGCCACGGCTGGCACTGCTTGAACGCCAACAACTTCAAGTCAGGTGCTGCTAAAAGCACATCAACATTTTACTTTGACGATTCAAAATTAAACAAGGATTCGAGAAGCCACATACAGCAGCTCTGCCGGGGAGGGGCACAGAGCTGCCCCCGAAGCACCACAGTTACCCAGGGAAAAACCAAGGGACCAAGACGTACGGCAATGTGGGGCTGGCTGAACCTGGTTCAGAAATAGAATCTGACAACTTGTTCTGCTCATCTGAAATTCAGGTGGTGGAAAAATGTTTAAAGACAGGCAAATGAAAAGAACAAACCAGCCGGGCGCAATGGCTCATGCCTGTAATCCCAGCACTTGCGGGGGTGAAGTGGGTGCACTGTTGGAGCCTAGGCGTTTGAGGCTACGTAGTGAGACCTCGTCTCCACACACGAGAAAACAACAATAATTAGCCAGCTGTGGTGACACACGCTTGTAGCCCGAGCAACTCTGAAGGCTGAGGCAGGAGGACTGCTTGGGCCCAGAGGACAGAAGCCGCAGTGAGCCGAGATCGCACCACTGCAGTCCAGCCTGGGTGAGAGCGAGACCCTGTCTCAAAATGCAAAGAACCATAAAAATGGTGCACAGAGTGGGACCATCACTGAACACATATTCATAAAGGGACGGGCAGAATCACCAGCAGGTGAGAAGTCCTACTCCTCCTCCTCCAGCCCTATTCAGCTCTCCAGGCTTTCCACATGCAGGAGCCAGCTAAGCGGGAAAGACATCTGGGACGCCACTAGCTACAGTGGGGACGGAGGGTGGCAGTCCGTGGGCTCTAGCTGCTCACAGGTTCACAGCCTCTGGCCGTCTCCAGTGCCGAGGCTGCTGCGGGGAGACCCCGGGGTCTGCCGCTCCGCTGCAGCCCTGGCTAGGATGGCTGGAGGGCAGGTGGTGCACAATGAATAGACCAGAGCTAGGCAGGTCTGAGCTTCGTGGGTAACCAAGACCCCAAATGACCCCCACAGGACGGCGGCCAATGCCCTTCTGTTGTTGGCATCATCCAATGCCTGCGGTGCACTCACATCCCAAAAAGCCACCTGTGACGCACAGGGCACGAGGTCATAAAACAAGCACATTCCTGCACAGGGGGTTTCCCTGCAGGTGTGACAATGAAAGACTAAGCTTCTGCCTGTCACCTCGAGGGTTCACACATGCAGAGACCTGGCCATCCCTGGGCAACTGAGGCATCAGCCTCAGCACAACCACAGCACCTTCGCTCGTTCCTGCTCCCAGCCCCTTGCCAAGTGGGTGATGGGCACAAGACAGGACCCTGCACTGCGCCAGAGTCGGCAGAAACCCACCCTCGGGGAACACCTCTCTCGCCACAGCCAGTGGTGAGGCAGCTGGCCTGTGCCTGTCCTGAATCGGAAACCCCAGACTCTGGAAACCAAATGGAAAACTGCAGCCTGGGCAGCCTAGAGCCTATCTCAGGTTCACCCTCCGTCCTCCCTTGTGGGGAGGTCCCCGCAGCCCTGGTCACAGAGAGAAGCAACTGACACAAAGCTGAGCCCTCACACTGCTCAGAGGACAGCCTCTGCAGGGCAGCCTGCCTCCATGTTAGACACACTCTCATGGAGCTCTGGGGGGCCAGGAAACGTCTCCGTTGATGACAAAGCCTAGGCAGAACAGGGTTGGCATGAAGCCCCCTTGGAGCTGGCTGCACTCTGTGGCAGGGTGGGACTTACATGCTGCCATCTGTGAGAAACAGGGTGTCCGGGACGGGACTTAAACACTGCTGTCCTCCAGGGACTGGGTATCGGGTCGGTACTTACACGCTGCTGTCCGTGAGGGACAGGGTGTCTGCATCACTGGACAGGCTCTGCTGCTCGCTGTCGTTGGCACTGGTGGCCGGGGCCAGGGCATAGCCGGCATTGACATAATAGGGGTTGACTGGCTCCCGCCAGGATCCATACCTGCGAATAAGCAGGGCACGTTAGTGACAGCCTGCCAACGACCTCTCATTTTAATCCACATTTTCATATTATCTGAGTATCTTAACGTATGAATTAAATACACAAGCAATGAGGAGAAGAACATGGAGCAGAGAAGGCCAGCATCTCCGCCTGTCCTCCCGTCTTTTCCAGCGGGGTGGACGAAAGCGCTAGGCAGATCTCTCCTTGGATTTTCAATGGATGCTTTAGTGCACACAGAGAGCATCCACACATCACCATTTGGGCTTGTTTTCCGTGCACAGTACTAGAAATGGGACGCATGGGGAGAAATGCCAGATAGAGGTGATGGGGAAGAAGGCAGCAAACCACACTGCCACGTGTGTACCTATGCAACAATCTTGCATGTTCTTCACATGTACCCCAAACCTAAATTGCAATAAAATAAAAAATAAAAAAATAAAAATAAATAAATCACAAAATAAAAAAAAAAAAACTTACTTCTTTAAAAAAAAAAAAAAAAAAAAAGAAAGAAATGGGACGCAGATGTTCTGCTCCTTCCAAAGTGCATGCTGGGAGCAGACACTGGGTTCTGAGTCAGGGCGAGGCCCTTAGGCTTCAGCTCAGACGTCCCTGCACCTGTGCCCGAGGCCAAGAACGGCCGTGGGACTGTTGTCCACGGGTCCGTATGTGAACGTACATGTGTGTGTGTGTGCGCGTGCCACCTCCTGTCCCCCTAGCAAGGGGAGCTCCTGGAGAGATTCGCCTCCACTTGTTACTACCAAATTAGCCGGAAATGACGCCTTGTTTCAATCCGCATTTCCCTGATTAATGGTCAGATTGGCAGATTAGGGTATTTGTCACATTTCTTCCTCTCTATCTGTTCATACAGTTTGCCATGGAGTGGATTATGAGTTTCTTAGTGATTTATAGAACTCTTTAAATAGTCATGCTATTATCGCTGGTTATTTTTAAATTTTTTTTTCTTGAGACAGTTTGTTCTGTCGCCCAGGCAGGAGTGCAATGGTGGGATCTTGGCTCACCACAACCTCCGCCTCCCAGGTTCAAGTGATTCTCCTGCCTCAGCCAACAAGTAGCTGGGATTACAGGCATCCTCCAGCACGCTTGGCTCATTTTTGTATTTTTAGTAGAGACGGGGTTTCTCCATGTTGGTCAGGCCAGTCTTGAACTCCTGACCTCAGGTGATCCACCCGCCTTGGCCTCCCAAAGTGCTGGGATTACAGGAATGAGCCACTGCACCCGGCCTAATCTCTGGTTATATATATAAAAAACATTACCTCCCTAAATGTCATTTTTCTTTTTAACATTGCTCATGTTCATTTTTGTAAAAGTTTTTCATTTCTATGAAATCAGATATTCCAATCTTTTCCTCTATTTTTTTTGTATTTTGCAAACACAGGCCTTCCTTATTCCAAGGTTACAAATATATTCTATTTTCCTTTATATGCTCCGAATATTTTTAGATCTTTACCTGAAATATGTGTATACAAAATCTAGCTCAGTCCAACGGGGTCTAAAGGTAAAAAATAAATAAAATCTAGCTCACCCCTTTACATCAAAATGGAGAGCCAGCTGTTGGCATTAAATACTGAATAATCCATCTTGTCCTCAATAATTTTAAGCTCCTCTCTCCATCAACTCTAACTCCTGTCACAGGCATGTGCCCGTGCCAGGTGCTCTGCCATGCTGCCAACCAACTGGCGTGTAGACCCTGCAGGCCCCTAACTGCTAACCCCCGCAGCGTGCCCTGAGCATGCCTCTCCCTCCTAGCAGCTGCCCCCTCCTCGGCTTTGCTTTTCCTGGTTTCAGTTACTTGCATTCAACCAAGATCTGAAACTAGGTGAGCACAGTGCAGTACGATTTGAGAGAAAGAGACCCCTTCACAGGATGTTTATCACAGCGCACCATTACAGTTCTTCCGTTTGGGTCCCAATTGTCCTTAGTTCCCACTGTGTCTAACTTATAAGTTGAACTTGATCAGAGGTGTGTTCCCAGAGAGGAAAACAGCATAAACAGGGTTCAGCACTATCAGAGGTTCAAGCATCCACTGGGGTCTTCGAATGTGTCCCCTGAGGGGGTACGACTACATCAGTTGGATCTCCACAGGTCATCACGACACAAGACAGCTCCCAGAGGCTACAATGGGCCACCCTGCCCGCGCACGTGGCCAGAGGAACTGCCATGTCCAGGGCGCAAGCACACCTGCATCAGTGACTGGGCACCTGCGCATCAGAGTCCTCGGTGTGGAGGGCAGGGACCAGAGCAGCTTCCACCTGTCCACCTGATGGGCAGAACCTAGGGAAAGCCTCAGTTCTTTTTTTTTTTTTTTTTTAAAGATGGGGTTTCACCATGACGGTCAGGCTGGTCTTGAACTCCTGACCTCGGGTGATCCACCCACCTCAGCCTCCCAAAGTGCTAGGATTACAGGCAAGGGCCACCTCGCCCAGCCTTCCTTTTTTTTTTTTTTTTTTTAAAGACAGAGTCTCACTCTGTCACCCAGGCTGGAGTGCAGTGGCACAATCTCAGCTCACTGCAAACTCCACCTCCTGCATTCAAGCAGCTCTCCTGCCTCAGCCTCCTGAGCTGGGATTACAGGCACGTGCCACCACACCCAGCTATTGTTTGTATTTTTAGTAGAGACAGAGTTTCACCATCTTGGCCAGGATGGTCTCGATTTCCTGACCTCATGATCCACCCACCTCAGCCTCCCAAAGTACTGGGATTACAGGCATGAGCCACCTCACCCAACTGGGAAAGCCCAATTCTACTCACGCCAGGAAAGGCCCTTTGATAAGATGGGGAGGTGGTGCAGCCCGGCACCTTGAGCTCTGGTAACATGGGGTGCCTGGGGTGGTGACCTGGCACTGCCAGCTGGGGACAGCCTGCAGCGCTGACGGCTGGAGCCTCGCCACACAGGGCCATTTCCCCTGGGGCTGCAGCCTCTGTGCACTCCAGAGGGCCCAGCAGGAGGCCACAGCAAGAGGCCACAACATGCAAGCAGGGCCTTTCGGACGGACAGTGTGGGTTACCATGCTCTGCATCGAGGCCACCATGCAGCTCAGCTGTTTGGGGGGCAGGCGCCAGGGTCCTGAGCCACAGTGGAAAACACAGTTCGTCAGATCAGGGCCCTGTCAGCACCATCATCCACCAGTCCCTCTCACCCACCCACTGTGGCCTGGTGGCTCCCGGCACTTCATGGACAGACATGGCCAGGTGATGGCAGCCTCAGGCTGACAGCAACCACAGGGCCACTCTTGGGAAACGGGCTCTCTGGAAACACTGACCACCTGCGGCTAGGCCACAAGGTTGGTTCTCCCCTCTCTGTACCTGACAGAGAGCAGATAAAAGGAAACCAGCTTGCAGCTTCACACTATTTGTTTTAAGCATCACACAGTATTTTAAAATGACACGGTTATTCCTTTGATACTTAAAGCCACAGCTGCTCAGCAACTACCAATATTGTCATTCTAACAACCACTGCAGCCACACTCAGATCTCAGGTTAAGTACTAAACTAACTTTAAGTTTCCCTGTCACTATTAAAGAACACTGAACTTTGGTTACTTTCTAGAAACACCCATTTGGCCAAATGGAAACATTTCTAACTGAAGGGAGAAGGCCACTGCTGCACAGACGTCTAGGCCCACAGCACACGGGCAGGTCTGTCTCACACCCTGGAGCCATGTGGCCTGCCCTCATGCTGCCAACGCGGCTCACACCTGTCCCATCACTTGGGAGCCACATGCAGCAGAACCAAGCCTTCCATGTTCACGTGTCCAATTCCATATGCCTCTCCCACTCTGACTTCCCAGGCGTGCCTTTCACATTTATGAAAACGCTGTTTGTCTTTAAAATGAGAAGTGGGAGAAACTCAGGTTTCCAGTTTTCCACAGACTCCAGCATACGGCAAGTTCCACTGCACACAAGCTCCACGGTCAGGCGACAAAGCGGGGAGAGGCGGGAGAAAGCAGCTGGGAGGAAAGAAAAGGAAGAAAGGCAGCCAGTTAACTATCTTCTCAAAAATCGCAGACAACAGCCCTGGCTTCTGGGATCTGCCCCTCAGTGGTCAGATGGCTCTTGTACCTGAAGACATGGGCGGCTGGGCTTGGCCTTCACTACCAGTTGATGCAACTGAGAACGTTCTGGTCAGACACGTACAAGGGGAGGTCACGTGGGAGCTCCAGGATCCCCACAAACAGCGCTGGGATACAGCGGCGAGGGGGCATGTTCTTGCGTGCCTTTGTGTGCGCCCATGGACATGTGCTTTGTGTGTGCATGCCTGGTGGCCGCCTGTGTGACTGTGCAGGCGTGCCTCTGCATCCATCTGCGTGTGCACCCGTGTGTCTGTGTGCATGCCCACGTGTACACTTACGTATACCTATGTGTGTTTCCCCTCACGAGCACCTCCACTTGCTCCTGCACTTCTCAGACACGTGGAGATGCGGCGGGAGGATCTGTCGCCTGGCTGTGCAGTGAGAATGCAGCCTGGAACCTTGGTAGGAGGTGTGCCCAGCCCCCCGACGCTGACGGCCCGAAACAGGAACATGTGCACAGCTCTTCTGGAACAGGCGCGGGGACTCGGGCAGAGTCCAGGGACACAGAGGCCAGGAGACCCTGCAGAGCAGGTGGTGGCAGGATCCCTGCAATTCTTCTCTGTGTTCAAAAGCTTTCTTTAGGGTCTGGTGTGGTGGCACACACCTGGAATCTCAGCGATTTGGGAGGGTGAGGCAGGATACTCGCTTGAGCCTAGGCGTCCGAGCCACGATCATGCCACTGTGCTCCAGCCTGTGCTCCAGACCCTGTCTCAAACAAAAATGTTGCGGAGAGGAGGCATGAGAAGATACGAAGACTTAGGGAAAAACGTGCCAATCACAGAAGAGAAAGTCCAGCGATGCAGTGAGGGGAGGCTGAAGGCAGAATCAATGCCCAGGAACTGCGTCATCAAAACACCTAGAGGGGTTTGACAGCACAGCACAGGGGGTCCTATTAGCTTCAAGGCAACGGGAAATGGGAAGCTGAGAGGCGGCCGGCACACTGCAGGCTGGCCTAGGAGGTCCACGTGTCAGGGCAACACAGCAGGTCTCCCCTGCCCAGGAGACCCACAGGAACGCGTCCGTGGACAGTGGAGAAAGGCGCTCCTCCGGCTGCAGAAAGGCACCTCTCTGGGACTCCCGCGGCTACTCCCACATCCAGCACTGCCACGGCACCAGCTCTCTGATCAGTGTGGTATTTTCATCTTCCGTTTTTTCACATTTAACCATTCTATATTCTTGTACTTGTGGAAGCAGCCAGCCTTTTAAAAATACAGTTTGACAATTTTTCCTTTAATGACGCTGTCTGGTTTGGTCACGTTTAGTGTGATGTGGAGGGAGCTGGGCCACCGCTGGATCGAGCTGCTTCATGGAATTTGCTGCACTTCCTTCTGCTCCTTCCTGCCTTCTCTGGGATATTTTTTGCTTTCCACTTCCTCCCTCTGAAAAAGTAATGCTGTACAGTTCTTTCACTGGTTCGTATGCCTGGACGTGCCTCAGCCTCACACATGGCACCTGCCCCTTCCCGGGCGGCATGAGAACCTCAGAACTGACGGCCTCTCACACACACTCTTGAGCAATGCTTTTTCCACATTTACATTTTCTTTTCTTTTCCCGCCAGGCTCTCACCTCAGCTTCCCGGGTAGCTGAGACTACAGGTGTGTACTACCACGCCCGATGACTTTTTCATTTTTTATATAGATGAGGTCTCACTGTGTCGCCCAGGCTGGTGTTGAAGTCCTGAGCTCAAGCAGTCCGCCTGCCTCAGTGTCCTTACGGTGCTGGGATTACAGGCATGAGCCACTGTGCACGGCCATGAATCAGATCATTTAAATTACTGAACTAACTGCAAAGGGGCAAATGCTTTAAAAGGATTCCTGCAGGGTAAGACAACACCACCAAAAATGCAACATAGAGGTGAATAAAATCTAAACAGAAAAATTACACAAAATTATGAAGCTTCGCTGTGACAGTTTCACGGAGAAATTTAGGAACAGGTCAAGTTTCACACCAACCCCACCACATCCTTTAACACACACATGTAAATTCGAGAGAGTTCTGGCCTTCCTCATCAAATACCTTTAGAATTACTCAGTACACTCAAGGATATACAAATTAATGGCAAAAAAATGTTTAATGCCAAAAGACCAAATGAATAAACACCCAGGCAGCTGGGTGTGAGGGAAGCCACCAGAACAAGGGAGGAGGAGGCTGGAGGCAGATCCGGCCCTGGGGATCATCCGAAGCCACTGCTCCAGGCCCTGCCCTGCCCTCCTGCCTCAATGCTACCCATGCTCAGGGACGCTCTGGGCTTGCTCCCCTCCATACCCAGACAGGGGCTGCCGCCCTCCATGGCAGTAGGGCACCACCACGTGGTACCTGGTGACAACCACTGTGGGGAAACAGCGAACAGCAGCCCCAGGAGGGCTCTGCACAGAATGTGCCCCTGCCCCGCCCGCACCTGGGTGTTGTCAGAAGTAAGTTCTGATGCTTGTGCTTAAGCAGCACAGGTCAGCACACCACCGAAAATAATTGTAGCCATTTTGAGACGCCTTCTCCAACTGCAGAGCTCCTCAACTCATGACAGGGCTGCATCCCGATAAACCTCTCGTGGCCGGAAATATGATGTGGAAAGTGAATCTCAACTTACAAAGGGCTATCCAGACACAGTCCTCCCCTCGTTGATGGGTACCCTGAATGCTTCAGGGTCGTCATGAAGTTGAAAAGACCTAAGTGGAAGCACCCTAAGCTGGGGACCAGCGGTATTCTGAAAGGTGGAAGCTGGAATTAGTGAGATAGCTGGGAAGACACATCTGTGAGCCCCGGATGATGAGCCAGGACTGAGCCAATGAAAGCCCAACTCCAGGTGAGTCAGCCACAAAAACGGAGGTGGCCACACGGACCCAAAGACGCACGGCCTTCTGAGAAGCACAGGGTGCCCATCTTACGGCCACAGAAACCCAGACACAAGAAACCCAGGCAGCGCATGCCGCAGGCACAAAGCTGGGTGCTTCCCCCAGGCCTGGCTCAGAGCAGGGTGGCTGCTAACAGTGGTGCACACCCCAGGCTCCAGGAGGAGGCGACCCTGAGGGGCAGCTGGGGAACATGGTACACACCGCAGACTCCAGGGGTGGCCCTGAGGGGTGAGTGCTGTGCAGGGCTCTGCTGGTAGCTGGGTCTAACAGGCGGCAATGACGCATGCCCGAGTACATCTCCACTCAGATGCTGCCTACGCTCTGAAACAGTCTGCAACCCGTCACCCTGTACCTGTCGGCAGTGGAGTGTGCACTAGCGCACAGGTGTGGGGACAGGTGTGCTCCTGCGGCTATGTTTCCTCTGCACAGGTATGGGAGGCCTGTGCAGGAGCTGAGTTAGCAAGGCAGCTAGCTGCTGGTGCTGACCTACACCTCAACTGGGTGCCCCGGGGCAGAACCCCCGGGCCATACATCCTCATCCATGAAGGAGGTGGGACCCAGCCCTCGGCGACGTGAGGAGCCTGTGCAGATCCTGGTGTGTGTCTGCCCCTCAAGACCCCACATGCGCCTCCAGCCACCTCAGTCCCACAGACCCACTGAGGACGGTGGGTGAATCCTGCACACAGAATCGCTGGCTCCTGGGAACTCCCTTCATTTTCTGGAGCTGTCGGTGGTGTAAGGAGGAGTGCATCCTTCAGAACCCAGACACTGGCACACACAAAAGCCTGGCAAGAAGCAGCACAGGCAGAAAACGCCTCTGCGGAGGGTGGGCAGTGACCTGGGGCAAGAGGTGAGCCACAGCCTGCGGCCGCGTCCCAACTCTACTCTGCACTCACATCTAGGGAAGGGGCTCTGGCACCAGGCGGCAGGCAGCAGTCACCTGGCAGAGGCTACGGACGTGAGAGCCCGGCATGGCTCAGGCCTGAAATCTCAGCACTTGGGTTGAGGCAGGAGGATTGCTTGAGCCCAGGAGTTCGAGACCAGCCTAGGCAAGAAATCAAGACCCTGACTCCAAAAAAATAGTAATAAAACCAAAACGAGACAAAAAACAACAACAAAACACTGAAGGCTGTGACTTGGGTTCTCACCTGTCTATCTCTAGAAGCACAGGCACAGATCTTCACCATTCTGGGTGCAAAGGGAAAAGGCGCCACTGCCACAGGGGATGGAATATGGCACAGAATGAGCAGCCCACCCTGGAGACACCAGCCTATGGGAGCCCCAAAGCCCACAAGAGCCCAGCCCATGGGGGGCTTCACAGCCCATGAGTAGCCCCACAGTCCACGGGGAGCCCCGCAGCCCATGGGGAGCCCAGTGCATGAGAGCCCTGGAGCCCACAAGAGTCAGACTGAAACAGGACTTTACCCACTGACCTGCGGCCTCCATGTGGTGCAGATCTGGGGCCAAGTGTCAAACAATGGCCTTGGTCACATTATGGGTCAGCACTGGGTGCGAGGCCGCCTGCCCAAGGACGCTGATACCATTGATGGGGGCTGCTTTTGCTCCACAGGTCTCCTACTGGATCCCTTCTGAGCCCTCCTGGGAGGAGGATGGAGGCCAGATTGCGGGTGCAAAGAAAATGGCTGGAAAGCAGCTCAGGGTAGAAGCGATATGGAAGGGCAGGTCAGGCACAGGCCCACGGGCCCCACGGGACCCACAGTCAACTGGGAAGGTTTGCAAGGACCACATGGCCAAGGGCACCAAGAGCCGCTTCCTGCCCAACCCACCCACAGTGTCCTGCAGAGTTTGTGGGGATACACAGAAGCCTGACAAGCGTCACATAAAATGTCCACAGGCGATCATTAGATGCTTGCAGTGTGGTGATCACAAGGCCACGAGCCACACATTACCACATGACACAGGCAAACACACTTACTTGGTCCCTATTTTGACAAGGTAAGTAGTAATTTATACTAGGAGAAGGAGGGGGCACTCCAAGTGAGCGGTCCAACCCTCAAACACCGACAGTGCCATCAGAAACCTGCATCCCAGGCCGGGCACGGTGGCTTAAGCCTGTAATCCCAGCACTTTGGGAGGCCGAGGTGGGTGGATCACGAGGTCAAGAGATCGAGACCATCCTGGTCAACACGGTGAAACCCCGTCTCTACTAAAAAATACAAAAAATCAGCTGGGCATGGTGGTGCGTGCCTGTAATCCCATCTACTCAGGAGGCTGAGGCAGGAGAATTGCCTGAACCCAGGAGGCGGAGGTTGTGGTGAGCCGAGATGGCGCCATTGCACTCCAGCCTGGGTAACAAGAGCGAAACGCCGTCTCAAAAAAAAAAAAAAAGAAACCTGCATCCCGACCCGCGGGAACAGCACAGCCAGCAGGTAGAACCCGCCCTGCAGAGGCAGCTTACCCAGCAGAAGGCCCTTCCTAGGCCCAGCCGGTTAGAGTTCTCTGCCGAGTCAGCACTGCCCCAGGCACAGTTCCTGCGAGCCCAGAACGCTTGGATGAACAAAGGCAAGGAAACAGCTGTGTAAAAATCAGCTCCACTGGAGCACCACTGCTCAACCGCACACACAGAATTGCAGTCCTACCTGTGAGTTCTGATGAGAACCACATCATTGCCCCAGCCCCGCACAGGTACCCACTCCCCGGGAAACCATCTCAGCCCGCCAGGACGCCTCTGTATACCAGGAAACCATCTTCCCAATCCACGGCAGTACGCCCCCGTGTACCAGGAAACCATCCCCCCGGTGCCGGTGGGCACCCTCGTGTACCGGGAAACCATGGCTTCAGCCCCCGCAGGTGCCCCCGTGTACCAGGAAACCATCCCCTCGGCACCGGCAGGCACCCTCGTGTACCGGGAAACCATGGCTTCAGCCCCCGCAGGTGCCCCTGTGTACCAGGAAACCATCCCCTCGGCGCCGGCGGGCACCCTCCTGTACCAGGAAACCATGGCTTCAGCCCCCATGGGCACCCCCGTGTACCAGGAAATCATCACCTCAGCCCACCCGAGTGCCCGTGAAAACACCGCCTCAGCCCCGTGCAGGCGCCCCGCACCCCAGAAAACAATCCCCTCAGCCCCGTGCAGGCTCCCCGCACCCCAGAAAACAATCGCCTCAGCCCCGCACAGGCGCCCTGCACCCCAGGAAACCACTGCCTCAGCCCTCTGCAGAAGCCCCGCAGCCCAGGGGACCAACGCCTCATGACCCAGGAAATCAACGCCTCAGCCTCTGCGTGCGCTCCATGTCCCGGGAAACCATCGCCTTGGCCCCTGAGGGCGCTCTGTGTCCAGGGAAACCGTCGCCTCGGCCCCTGCGGGTGCTCAGTGTCCCAGGAAACCATCGCCTTGGCCCCTGCGGGCGCTCGGTGTCCCAGGAAACCGTCGCCTCAGCCCACGTTGTCAACCCTGTCCCGCAAGCTTCCCTGTGGCCCTTGGAAACCCACCTGTCACTCCAGGTCAGCCTGCCTTTTCTGGAGTTCTGGTTGGATGCTGTCTCACCGGGACCTTGTGCCCTCTCTGCTCTGGCTTCACTCAGCACTGGACCCTGAGATGCACCCCTGCCTCCGTGGTTATCAGCGGCTCGCCCTTTTCTGCCGTGTGCCATGCCACAAGGCACCACGCTGTTCTTCTCCAACTGCCTGGCAGTGTGACCTGGAGTTGGGGCAGCGCTTCCCAGCGGGCCAAGCTGACCCCGAGGCCAACAGCCACCATGGCCAGCGCCCTCCCCACCCCTCACCCTGCAGCAACAGCAAAACCGGAGACACAAACCTGGTCCAGAAAGCCCAGACCAGGGTCAACCTGCTGCTCGTGCGGGCCGAGCTGAGGACGGGAAGCCTGCATCATGCGTGCACCGTTAAGTCCATCCGACGTGGCTGCCGGCTCCAGCCCAGGGAAGAAGAGAGGAGGGTTGCTCCCCAACAAGGCACCTTGCTCTGTAAGCTCCGCTTTCCAATACTGCGGAGCCTTCAGCAACACCGAGAAACGACCAAAACAGACAGGCTCTCAGAGAAGGCGGGCCAGTGGTTCCTCACCTCACATTAATTTTCAGATGAATGTGACAAAGGCACAGTGCACAAAATGCAAGATGCTGACACAGAGAGGGACCCCTCATTCATGCTGACCACGAGAAAGGCCGACACTGGTTCACACCGGCCATGGAGAGGTCCTGCTTCTGTTTTAGTAATGGTGACGGCTGGCCCCAATTCATGCAGATGCTGTCGCTTATATACGACATACATAACAAAAGTCGGGCATATATAACAAATAACCTACGTCTGCATCCAAAGGTCACAACGTTTATACTAAAAACTGTCATCAAGGGCCAGGCATGGTGGCTTATGCCTATAATCCCAGCACTATGGAGACCAAGGTGGGCGGGTCACGAGGTCAAAAGATTGAGACTATCCTGGCCAACATGGCGAAACCCCATCTCTACTAAAAATACAAAAAATTAGGTGGGCATGGTAGCACAAGCCTGCAGCTCCAGCTACTTGGGAGGCTGAGGCAGGAGAATCGCTTGAGCCTGGGAGGCAGAGGCTGCAGTGAGGGGAGATCTGCTACCACACTACAGCCTGGGTGACACAGCAAGACTCCATCTCACAAAGAAAAAAAAGTGATCAAAAGCAAGCCGCCATCAGCTATAAAAATCTCTATTTTACTTCCTCCATGGAAAATCGGGGATGTGGCCTCTGCCAGAAGGGTCAGCCAAGACTGCCAGCACCCCCATCAGGTCCCAACATGCCCCACCTACAACGTATCTGTTGCGTGTTCTGCGTGGGCGGCAGATACTTGGTGTCACTCCAGGGGCAGGAACAGATGATGTGCTGACACCCCCCCCCACAGTGAATGAGCAGGTGAGTTCTCGGTCACTCAGGACAGCAGACACGAAAGGGCAAGAAAATGAGTCACCAGGCACCAGGCAGGAGCTTCCGGCTCAGCCCTGTCACCTGTGCCTAGGAGGCTGCGCTGTGGTTCCACTCTTTAGCCAGCCTTTTATTTATTTTATAATAGCATTGGCACGCCCCACCCACCCACTGCGAATTGCACAACACATCAAAGGCCCTTTATGGTCAAAACCAAACAGTGGGGACAGGGAGGGCATGTGTCTCTGCAGACTGTCTACACGCACAGCACAGTCAGGAAAGCCCTGGCGGCTACCCACACCGCCGTCCCGGGAGACCGACAGCTCAGAACTGTGGCCAAATGTCCGTCACCACCACTTGCTGGGTACTGATCATGGGCAGTCTGGCAATGCCCAGCTTACAAAGAAGAAATGACAGTGGCCACTTCTTTATAAGAAGCACCTCAGCAAACAGTGCTTGGGTGAGGCCAGGCACACGATGCAGAAAGCCTGTCCCAGAGCCCAGCAACCAAGGACATTCGTTGGGGGACTGGGTGGGAAAGGCCACACTTAAACCCACAATTCCAAGTAGCTGCCTGTGAGAGTCTAAACAAACGCCTAGTGGCTCAGGCTTGTAATCCTAGCACTTTAGGAGGCTGAGGCAGGAGAATCACTTGAACCCAGGTTGCAGTGAGCCAAGATCGTGCCATGAGGTCGGGCGTGGTGGCTCACGCTTGTAATCCAAGCACTTTGGAGGCCAAAGTGGGCGGATCACCTGAGGTCGGGAGTTCAAGACCAGCCTGACCAACATGGTGAAACCCCGCCTTTAAAAAAAATTAAAAAAAATAAAAAAAAAGATCGTGCCACTGCACTTCAGCCTAAGGTGACAGAGCAACACTCTCAAAAAGAAAGAAATAAAAAAGGATAGGGAAAAACATACAGAGTGGGTAACATGAATTAGGATCCCATTTTTTGAGAAAAAAATGCTAAGAAAAATCTAGAGGGATCTAGATAGAATAGTAGTATCTCTGAGCAGTGGAATATCAGACCATTTTTTGTTCCATGTTTTCCAATTTCCTGCACCAAACATCTTTTTTTTTTCTTTTTTCTGTTTAATTTTTGAGACAGGGCCTTTCTCTGTCACCCAGGCTGGAGAGCAGTGGCGCACTCAGGTGACCCTCCCACCTCAGCTTCCCGAGTGGCTAGGACCACAGGTGTGTGACACCACGCCCAGCTAATTTTTCTTTCTTTCTTTTTTTTTTTTTTTAAAGAGATGGGGCCTCCCTATGTTGCCCAGGCTGGTCTCGAGTTCCTGGGCTCAAGCAATCCACCCACCTCAGCCTCCCAAAGTGCTGGAACTACAGATGTGAGCCACTGTGCCCACTACCAGATGTCTTTTTTTTTTTTTTTTTTTTTTTGGGACGGAGTTTCGCTCTTGTTACCCAGGCTGGAGTGCAATGGCGCGATCTCGGCTCACCGCAACCTCCGCCTCCCGGGTTCAGGCAATTCGCCTGCCCCAGCCTCCTGAGTAGCTGGGACTACAGGCACGCACCACCATGCCCAGCTAATTTTTTGTATTTTTAGTAGAGACAGGGTTTCACCGTGTTGACCAGGATGGTCTTGATCTCTTGACCTCATGATCCACCCGCCTCGGCCTCCCAAAGTGCTGGGATTACAGGCGTGAGCCACCGCCAGATGTCTTTTTATATAACTTTGACAACAATCTGTCTTTGCATGTTATCTCCATGAGCGCGGTGACTGAAAACGAGGAAATAATGTACATGAAGAACACTCTGAAAATCATAACGCACCAAAGAACTCACTAATTAAACCCACTAGTTAGTGCTCAAATATGATCAGTTACAAAACCAAAAACCGCTTTCCTCTGCTCAACGTAAACACTGTGCACTTAAATCAGTTTTGTGCAGCTCACTGACAGAGTTCTTAAATGTCGCAAAAGTCTCTTCAGAACCTGAAATTACACAAATGGCTTCACATCACAGTTTTAGGTTCACGAGGATCTGATGAGAAACATTTTATGTTATGAAGAGTGGTAACGTTTAAAAAGTAGAACAAAAAACCGCTTTATTCTTTCCTCCCCAGGAGACGCGAGCCCCTCACTCCAGCCTTAATCCCTGGAGCAGAACCCTCCAGGAATTTATCAGTCCCAAAGAAGAGCCAATTACCCTTCACAAGCTCAGATATGTAACAAACATTTAGAAGACGCAACTCCCAACAAATTGCAGGCAATTTAGAGTCATTTACAAGATACAATCTGCAGGGTGGCAAGTCTCATGTCAGTCTCAAAGCCTCCTCCGCAGAGCTCCGAATCCATTACTCACCCAAAACCAGGCTGCAGGCTTACAGTCGTGGTCCCTGAATCCTGCACAAAACTCACCGGAAGGAGACCAGCTTTCAATGCTGAAGCTACAAGACGAAAATGACAACTTTTGAAAGCCACGGCTTATTAAAGATTGAAACACCTGACACTTATGAATCTAGCTAAGGTGAAAATTCTGTACATGAAGCGCTCCGATTTGCTCCCTTGAAGTAACTGAGAAACTGCAAGTTGCAAGCTGCGTTCACCCCCTTTTATTACATCGTCAGTGACCCTGGAGCCCTTCACTGGGCAGCCCTGACACCCACGAGAAGCTGTGTCTAGTTTCCTTGACTCTGAGTGTACAGCAGGAAGAAGCCCCTGTCTGGAAAGAAACACCCTGAGACACAAATAGAAAATCTTTATGAGTTTTGTTTTTTTTTTTTTTGCATCTTTTAAAAGGAGTTTCACTTTACCCAAATGAACTAAACGTGACTAGCTCATGAGAATCTACCAAATTTTCCTGTAAGCATATAGAAGGCACGGTGGTAAGCAGATGTGTAAGAACAAAGCCAAAACACAAACGGCCTGGACTGCTTTGATTTGCAAACCTTTTTGTTCATCATGGAAATGCTTTATCTTTATGGTCTCTCCAACATCTGCACACAGCACACAGGCTTTAAATTCCAAAGCTTATGGAATCTCCAAGAAACAGTGCGAGCCTGACCCTGCACGAGGGGCCCTCACCCCCATGCCTCTACTTACGTCATCCTCAGATCACACAGGCACACCTAGGCCACTGGTCTGACTCCCAGACTCACTGAGCCCCTGCTCGAAAGCACCATTTCCCGGCCTGCAGGTTCCAAAGGCTGAGGTGGCTAAGGGCCTGACTCTGACTACAGCAGATGGGAAGTTACTTAATCTCCCAAGTCCTCAGTTTCCACACGTATGGCACGACGCTCCCACACCTCGCTAGGGGCTTGCAGATGGCCTGATGCCTGAGACAGGCAGTGTGGAGGTCCACAGATGTGTGGCCTCCAGCAGCGACGACAGTTCCTGAGAGTTCTCTGCTCACAGCTCCTGCAAATGGTGGTGGACCAGCAAGAACAAAGGGCCTCACGGTCCAAGAACAGCTTTGAGAATTCGCAGCGGCAATGTCACAACCACAAGTAAAGCATGTTTAACTTTCAGAAACAGGATATAAAGCCTGCAGCCAGGCACGGTGGCTCACACCTATAATCCCAATGGAGCGGGTGGCCAAGGCAGGAGAATTGCCTGAGGCCAGGGGTTCGAGATCAGCCTAGGCAAAAAGCAAGAATCCAATCTCCACAAAAAATTTAAAATAAAAAAACTGGCGAGGGCCAGGCATGGTGGCTCTTGCCTGTAATCCCAGCACTTTGGGAGGCAGAGGTAGACAGATCATCTGAGGTCAGGAATTCGAGACCAGCCTGGCCAACATGGTGAAAAACCCCATCTCCAGTTGAGGCTGAGGTGAGCAGTGATCACACCACTGTACTCCAGCCTGGGTAACAGAAATAATAAATAATAAAATAATAAAAGAAATAAAAAATTTTAAAAACAGGCTAGGTGCAGTGACTCACACCTATAATCCTAGCACTTTGGGAGGCTGAGGCAGGCAGATGGCCTGAGGTAAGGAGTTTGACACCAGCCTGGTCAACATGGCGAAATCCCATCTCTACCAGAAAGATAAAACGGGCATGGTGGCAGGGGCCTGCAATCCCATCTACTCGGGAGGCTGAGGCAGGGGAATCCCTTGAACCCAGGCAGCGGAGGTTGCAGTGAGCTGAGACTGCGTCACTGCACTCTAGCATGGCAACAGAGCAAGACTTCATCTCAAAAAAAAAAAAGCGGGGGAAGGGATCTATATCTCCATCAATCCTGTTCAATGAAAAGCGGCATCTGGGCCACGGTAGAGATCTTTCCTTTCTGCTCACACACGGCTTTTCTTGGACACGTGGGTGCCATTTTCCTTTTGTCTCCTTTTGCTCTCCAAAACACTGTTCAGTACCAGGAACGGAATCAATTTTCCTCTCTAAGATGAACAGAGTCCTCAAGAAGATCCTATGAGAAAATCAAGGCCAGGTGCAGTGGCTCACACCTGTAATCCCAGCACTTTGGGAGGTCAAGGAGGGTGGATCACTTGAGCCCAGGAGTTTGAGACCAGCCTGGACAACACAGGGAAACCCCGTCCCTATAAAAAATATAGAAATTAGGCCGGGCGCGGTGGCTCAAGCCTGTAATCCCAGCACTTTGGGAGGCCGAGGCGGGTGGATCACGAGGTCAAGAGATCGAGACCATCCTGGTCAACACGGTGAGACCCCGTCTCTACTAAAACTACAAAAAATTAGCTGGGCATGGTGGCGTGTGCCTGTAATCCCAGCTACTCAGGAGGCTGAGGCAGGAGAATTGCCTGAACCCAGGAGGCGGAGGTTGCGGTGAGCCGAGATCGTGCCATTGCACTCCGGCCTGGGTAACAAGAGTGAAACTCCGTCTCCCTAAAAAAAAAAATATATATATATATATATATATATATATATATATATAGAAATTAGCGGGGCATGATGATGTGCACCTGTGGTCTCAGCTACTCAGGAGGCTGAGGCAGAAGGATCTCTAGAGCCCAGGAGGTGCCCGCTGCAGTAAACTGAGACTGTGCCACTGTATTCCAGCCTGGGTAACAGAGCAAGACCCTACCTCAAAAAAAAAAACACAGAAAACAAAAACCAAGAAAACAAGAGCTACATGCAAGTAGGAAGCAGCCTCCACTTACCCCAAAGACACAAGTGCTTCTGCTGCTGCGTCCACTACAGGTAAACCTGCTGCAATGAGCAGGTGCCCGAGAGCCTGTGTGTGTGCATGTGGCCTTTATTCACTGAATAATCACAAGGGTAGTACACGCATTCCAAAGTGCATTTTCTTTTTTTCTTTTTTTTTTTTTTTGAGACGGAGTTTCGCTCTTGTTACCCAGGCTGGAGTGCAATGGCGCGATCTCGGCTCACCGCAACCTCCACCTCCTGGGTTCAGGCAATTCTCCTGCCTCAGCCTCCTGAGTAGCTGGGACTACAGGCACGCGCCACCATGCCCAGCTAATTTTTTGTAGTTTTAGTAGAGACGGGGTTTCACCATGTTGACCAGGATGGTCTCGATCTCTTGACCTCGTGATCCACCCGCCACGGCCTCCCAAAGTGCTGGGATTACAGGTTTGAGCCACCGCGCCCGGCCCCCAAAGTGCATTTTCATTAGGAATAATCCCTCCCTGATGCTGCCGCTCCCAACTGCACGTCCTGCAAGACTCCCCACAACCAGTCATGCTCCATGCTGCTCAAGTCCTTCACAAATTCTTCTCCAAGGTGATTATGTTTGTGCTTGAAAAAAGATGCCTCCCTACTGGGGATGGGTAGCGGATATCTCTGTAACATTTCAGGGGTGCTCAGATCGTCCTCGCCCAGCCCTCCAGAACACCGGATAAATTACCACTATTAAGAATGAACACGGCCAGGCACAGTAGCGCACACCTGTAATCCCAGCACTTTGGGAGGCCGAGGTGGGTGGATCACGAAGTCAGGAGCTCGAGACCAGCCTAACCAACATGGAGAAACCCTGTCTCTACTAAAAATAAAAATATTAGCCAGGCGTGGTGGCACAAGCCTGTAGTCCCAGCTACTCAGGAGGCTGAGGCAGGAGAATCACTTGAAGTCAGGAGGTGGAGGTTGCAGTGAGCTGAGATTGCAACACTGCACTCCAGCCTGGCAACAGAGCAAGACTCTATCTCAAAAAAAAAAAAAAAAAAAAAAAAAAAGGGTTCCCGGCTTACCAACAACAGGTACAGGGAGAGAAGAAGGTGGATTAGGACTGGAATAAGAAATGAGACTGAAGTCCGCACACTAAACCAGCAAGTCCCAGACTCTCTCTCAGTTCATTCACTGAGCTCCAGAATCCGAACAGCCAGGACCACCAGAACGAGACAGAGGCATCCTCCAGGGGGAAACAAATCACCCAGAGAAAAGACCTACAGACAATGACATCTGGGGGTCCCCAAGCAACAAAGCCAGCTGGCAGCCTGAACACTCCGAGTGCAGTCACACGCTGCTCAACAACGGGCTGCGGTCTGAGAAACACGTCACTAGGCGGCTTCATCCTTGCGCAAACATCACGGAGTGACTCACACACCTAAAGCACTGCATACCCAGGCTGTGCGGCAGGGCCCGTGGATCCTGCGCACCACCCATGCTGTATGTGACTGTGCTGTATGCTGGCGGCCACTGCAATACAATGGTAAGCACTCATTCACCTAAACACTGCTAAACACAGAAAACATACCGTAAAAACTCCGTATGAGAGATAAAAGATAGCTGGGCGTGGTGGCTCGCGCCTATAAAGGATCCCCTGAGCCTGGGACATCTAGGGCAGTGAGCCACGGCTGTGGCACTGTATTCCTGCCTGGGTGACACAGCGAGGCCCTGTCTCCAAAAAACAAAAACAAACAAGTAGAAATTGAAAAAACTTTTTTAAATGTTGGTGTAGAAAAAAAAAAAAGAATGATTTTTCTTTTGAGTGTGTATTCAGAAAGCAAGGGCAGGAAAAAATGTTTTGAAAAGCTATGACCGCCAGGCGAGGTGGCTCACACCTGTAATCCCAGCACTTTGGGAGACCAACGTGGTCGGATCACAACGTCAGGAATTCCAGACCAGCCTGACCAACATGGAGAAACCCCATCTCTACTAAAAACACAAAAATCAGCCGAGTGTGGTGGCATGTGCCTGTAATCCCAGCTATTCAGGAGGCTGAGGCAGGAGAACTGCTTGAATCGGGACCGGGAGGCAAGGCTGCAGTGAGCCAAGATCACGCATTGCACTCCAGCCTGAGCTACAGAGCAAGACTCTGACTCAAAAAAACAAAGAAATCACAATTAACATCTTAAAATCTCCAGAAAGATTTTTAAATGCTGATCTAGACAAAAAATGTTGATCTATTCTGAGTATGTATTCAGAAAGCAAGGGCAGGAAAAAAATGCATTCAAAAGACCCATGAAAACACAACAAAAAGAAATGCAAAATATAAAGAATCACTCTAGATGATCCAAAATCTAAGTAAGATCTCAAGTTTTAAAATGAGAAACAGTGAAGATGAAAGAGAAGAAATTATCAAAGAAATAATATTTCTGGTGAGATGCAATGTCTCAACTCTCTGAGAGGGCAAGACAGGAGGACTGCTGAAGGCCAGGAGTTTGAAACAGGCCTAGGCAACACAGGGAGACCATGTCTCTAATGAAAATTGTAAAATATTAGTTGGGGGGGCGCTGGGCACGATGGCTCACTCCTATAATTCCAGCACTTTGGGAAGCCGAGGCACATGGATCACCTGAGATCTGGAGTTCGAGACCAGTCTGGCCAACATGGAGAAATCCCATCTCTACTGAAAATACAAAATTAGCCGGGTATGGTGGTGCATGCCTGTAGCTACTTGGGTAAAAAAGAGAGAGAGAGAAAAGAAATTAAATAGGACATGTTGTTGGTAAAAAAGAAAAAAAATTACAGCCAGGCATGAAAGTTCATGCCTTCTAATCCCAGCAGTTTGGGAGGCCAAGGCAGAAGAATCACTTGAGCCCACGAAGCTGAGGCAGGAGAATCACTTGAATCTGGGAGGCGGAGGTTACAGTGAGCTGAGATCATGCCACCGTACTCCGGCCTGGGCAACAAGAGCGAAACTCTGTCTCAAAAAGAAAAAACGTTAGTGGGGTGTGCTGGTGCCTGCAGTCCCAGCTACTCTGGAGGCTGATGCAGGAGGATCGCTCAACACTTTTTTCCAGACTTGCCCCGGCAAAAAAAAAAAAAAAAAAGGAAAGAAACAGCATTTTTTTAAAGTCCAGAATTAAAAGATAAGTTTCTTTGGCACAAGGAAAGAGAAAAGCCCCAAGCAAAACACAGTATTATGAAATAACACTGTTGATAAAGAAAACATCCAAGAAATGTGTGCAGGGAGGGAAAACGCCCCATCCACTACATATGAAGAAAATGGAGTCAGTTCTTTCCAGTGCAGCTCAGAAAAACAGAAGGTGATGGTGTACTTCCTCCCAATTTCGGGGGAGGTGCCACCCAACCTAAACTCTAAACCCAACTCTTCTCTCCTTCAGGTTCTTTTGGTATGAGCACGTAACACCAGTACCATGGACACCAATAACACAGCACCCAGTACCACAGCACATCAATAACACAGCACCCAGTACCACAGCATACCAATAACGCAGCACCCAGTAACACAGCATAAGATACCACACCCTGCCAATAGCATAGCACCCAGTACCATGGCACCCAGTACCATAGTATGCCAATAACACAGCACCCAGTACCACAGCCTATCAATAACATAGCATGCAGTACTATGGCACCCAATAACACAGCACCCAGTACCACAGCACACGAGTAACACAGCACCAGGTACCACGGCATGCCAATAGCATAGCACCCAGTACATGGCACCCAATACCACAGCACCCAGTATCATAGCATGCCAAAAACACATGCGGTGGCTCAAGCCTGTAATCCCAGCACTTTGGGAGGCCGAGGCGGGTGGATCATGAGGTCAAGAGATTGAGACCATCCTGGTCAACATGGTGAAACCCCGTCTCTACTAAAAATACAAGGAATTAGCTGGGCATGGTGGCGCGTGCCTGTAATCCCAGCTACTCAGGAGGCTGAGGCAGGAGAATTGCCTGAACCCAGGAGGCAGAGGTTGCGGTGAGCCGAGATCGCGCCATTGCACTCCAGCCTGGGTAACAAGAGCGAAACTCCATCTCAAAAAAAAAAAAAAGAATTAGCTGGGTGTGGTGGCACATGCCTGTAGTCCCAGCTACTCAGGAGGCTGAGGCAGAAGAATCACTTGAAGCCAAGAGGTGGAAGCTGCACTGAGCTGAGATCCCACCACTGCATTCCAGCCTGGCGACAGAGAAAGAGAAAAACTCAAAAAAAAAAAAAAAAAAAAAAAAAAAAAAAAAAAGCTGCATATAATTCAGACCTTCTTGTAAAGCTATTATTCTTTTCATAGTATACTTTCTAATTATAAACATGCTGTTATAAGAATTTGGAAAATACAGAAGAGAAAGAAGAAAATTAAAAGCCCATATATCGAACTGCACAGAAAAAAATGCCTATGTGACCAACCAGCCATGCCGGTGGGCGTTCAAGCCATGCTAGTTGCCGGCTGTATGAAAAGTTGCACTCCTTAGGGTTAAATACTTGTTTAGGAGCAGACACCAACCCCATAGACTGCAGGTGAGCTGGTAAAGATCCAGAGTGGGTTAAAACCACAAAAAAGCACTGGAGGAACCTCAAACGAGGCAGGATGGTGAGTGCCACGAGCCGGGGCCCTGGACCAAGCTGCTCGCTGCAGCTCACAGCAAGGACAGCACGTGCCCAGCCACCCAGCCAGCGGCTGAGCCAAGAGCTGAGCCCACTTGCTAGGAGAGGCCTCAACGGCTCACGAAGGCAGCCTGTTGTCCAAGGTTGCAAACCGCACAGTCAGCGTCCAACTCCAGACGGGGCCCAGGGTCCTTGCTGGGGGAGAAGGGGCATGGAGCCTGAGCCCTACGTGCACTCAGCGTGGCACGTGGCCTCTGGGGGCTCCCTGACACCATTACAACATCAGGGAGCCGTGTGCATTTTAACAGACACGTGACCAGTCTCCACCTCTAAGGGAGTGGAAAAACCAAATACTTTCTGGAGTTAATGGGTTCTGAGAGGACCGTGAGTGGCTCACAAAATGGGCATTTTCACGGATGTGACAGAGGGGAAACTGAGGCAAAGCTGCTTCCCTCCACACACACAAGTATGCGTGGAGGGGCCCAAGAAAGAGCCAACAGGCGGCCCTTCCTCCCTGACAGCCACCATGGCCCAGCCTGACCCCTACCTCTGGTAACTGCAGGGCACACTGCTACAAATGACCCCCGCATTTTACAAGGATAAACAGAACCAGGAGTTGTGAATCAAATTCCAATCTGTGACACTGACTGGCGCAAAATGTGAGAATGGGCTGGGCTGCCAGGCAGCAGTCATGGGTACAGCTTAGTTCCAAGAAGGGCCACATGGGCCCACAACGCCATGTGCCCCAGGCCCTCCCCGAAACAGCTGCAGCAGATCAGCACCGGCACCAAGGCCATGGAGAGTCTCATCAGCACGTCTGTCACTAGCTGCCCGCAAGTGCTTCCCTTTCACAACCCACCCATACAGCTCAGGACGGAGGTCGGCCCAGGCAAAGGGGCGTCTGGGTTCCAGAATCCTTCGCTGTAACAGGCAACTACAGATACTTCCGTGGACTCCGCTGAAATCTGTCAGAGACTGTGGAGCTTTACATGGCTAAGGAAGAGAAAAAAGAGGTCTGGAGTCCTTGCCCACTGACAGGTACATAAAAATACAGCATGGGCCAGGCGTGGTGGCTCACACCTTTAATCCCAGCACTTTGGGAGGCCAAGATGGGCAGATCACTTGAGGCCAGGAGTTCGAGACCAACCTGGCCAACATGGAAAAACTCAGTCTCTACTAAAATATACAAAAATTAGCCAGGCGTGGTGGCACATGCGCCTGTAATACCAGCTACTCCGCAGGCTGAGACGGGAGAATCGCTTGAACCTGGGAGGCAGAGGTTGCAGTGAGCTGAGATTGCGCCACTGCACTGCAGCCTGGGCAACAAGAGTGAAGCTCCATCTCAAAAAAAAAAAAAAAAGCAGGACACAGCTGGTGCTGTGGTGACAGAGTCCAGCAGAGCAGGTTTGTGTCCTTAGGAGCCTGGGTTTCGCTGCTGGTACAGTAGGAAGTCCCTGGGTGCTGGAAGAAGGGAGGGCATCTATCACAGACCCTCTGGAGCCGCAGGAGAACCGACGGAGGCAGAGACCCAGTGCGGGGACTCCTGAGGCAGGTGGGGTGCAGGAAGTGGGAGTGCCAGTGTGAGGAGCTGGAGGATGCCAGGCCTGGCAGGTGGCGAGGCCACTTCTGAGAGAAGAATACAAAGCAGCAGGTTTGAGGAGGGACCGAACATGCCTCACTTTAAGGAAATACAATTATTAAAATCAGAATGTGTTGTTCACTGCCCTATCGTTGCAACCATTTGTAACCCAGAGGAGCATGGTAAAAGGTGTAGGCACAGGGCTGAGGCCTCCGAGGCACTCACAGAATCCGTCACAATGTCCGCCACTTAGCAGGTCCTTACTTCACTGTTCCCACTTCACAGATGAGCCAGAGGGACTCCACGGTCAGTTGGCTGGCAGGGGACACCCCCCAGCCACAGCCAGTGGAACAGTTGCCAAGCCGGGTCCCAGGCTCAGCCAGGAGCTGGACATGCTCAGAGCGTGACAAAGTTTAGGTGGAAAACATGGTTCTTCTATCCACTTTTCTTGGACATCCACAAAGAAATTTCTCTTTGGGCCGGGCATGGTGGCTCACGCCTGCAACCCCTGCACTTTGGGAGGCTGAGGCGGGCGGATCACTTGAGGTCAGGAGTTCAAAACCAGCCTGGCCAACAGAGTGAAACCCTGTCTCCACTAAAAATACAAAAAAAATTAGCCAGGCCTGGTGGCAGGTGCCTGTAATCCCAGCTACTGGGGAGGCTGAGGCAAGAAAACTGCTTGAACCTGGAAGGCAGAGGCTGCAGTGAGCTGAGATTGTGCCACTGCACTCCAGCCTGGGTGACAGAGCAAGACTCCGTCTTAAAAAAAAAAAAAAAAAAAAAATTCTCTTTAGATCTGCTCAAACAGAGGAAGTGAATATCCCAAAGGAGACTAGAAAGCCCCAAACCAGGCAAGGGGAGCCGGGCAGCGGGCGGTGCGGCTCACAAGCATCTACGCCCTCTCTGCACCACAGCAGAGGTCCCCTTAACAAGCCTGAGGGTGAGCCCACCCAGGGCCACCCCCTTTGCATGGGAAGCAGGTTCACCCTCTCAACACGGCCCCTCTGCACTCAGCACCTTCACCAGTGCCAACGCCTGAAGTCCAAGCGACACGGAAACCCAAGGTCAGTCTTTCACAGAAAACTGTACACACTTTGAATACTTTTTCTCTCTCTTTTTTCTTAGAATATTATACATTTTTTTTAAATTGCATTTTAGGTGTTGGGGTACATGTGAAGAACATGCAAGACTGTTGCATAGGTATACACATGGCAGCGTGGTTTGCTGCCTTCCTGCCCATCACCTGTATCTGGCATTTCTCCCCATGCTACCTCTCCCCACCTCCCCATTCCCCGCTGTCCCTCCCCTATTTCCCCGACAGGCCCCAGTGTGTGATGCTCCCCTCTCTGCATCCATGTGTTCTCACTGTTCAACACCCACCTATGAGTGAGAACATGCGGTGTTTGATTTCCTGTTCTTGTGTAAAAACATGGAACGCTTCACGAATCTGCGTGTCACCCTTGCACAGGGGCCATGCTAATCTCTTTATCGTTCCAATTTTTAGTATATGTGCTGCTGAAGTGAGCACTCTCTCTCTTTTTTTTTTTAAATAATTTATTTTCTTAACCTTTCAGGCCATTACCAGAAACAGTCAATAAACTAATGGGCAGGTCAGATGGTTCCTCAAGTATCCCTGTGGGAACCTGAACAGCAGAGGGTGGCTGCCCACCCTGAAAAGAACCCACTGGTCTCCTGAGCAGCTGAGCTCCACGAACCAGGAGCCCAAGACAAGCCACCGTGTTGCTCCTGCTGTGGACACGTCTGTCATCCCCTATCTGGCCACAGCCACACTGACCAGCCCTACCCCTAACAAGTGCCCCATTGCGATGGCCCGGGAAGATACAAGAAAATCCCTAGGAAGACCCCGTCCCCAGCAAGCTACCCAGGCAGCGAGGAAGGTCAGGGCAGTCAACAGAAGGAGCCAGCGGCGACGGGCTGCACGCCTGACCGAGCACACCTGGCAAGGACATGCAGGGCCAGCCCCGAAGGCCACCTGGTTGGCCAAGCCACCCTGAAGGGGAGCAGAGCCTGAGCTCGCCAGCCAGGGAGTGCAGGCCCTAGTCCTCCTGCCTGACCACTCAGTAAACAGCAAAACCTGCCTGACAATTCACACTGCTGAAATGACCCAGCCAGTTCTGTACAAGGTTCCACTGACAATGAGAACCAAGACCCAAAAGTGCAGAAAATGTTCCCACAGAGGCAGAACTGGGGAGCCAGGGAGGAACCCCATGAAACCCTGGCCCAGGAGCTCAAAATGACAGTGGATGAGTGGGACAAATGCAGACAAGGGCCAGGAATGGAGCTCTTTCCCAGGCTGAGACACAGACCTCAGCAAAACATCTCACTTTCCTCAAATCAAGTATGTGAAACCACCAAGTGGCTCACACACGGACCAACAAGAACCCGCACCCAGGCCCGCACAACTGGAAGCCTGTGCCTCAACGCAGGGGAGGAGTGACTGCAGCAAAGGCACAGCAAAGCAGGCCCCAGGACAGAAGAGCCCGCATCCAAGGCCCAGGCCTCCTGTGCTGGACATAGCCCTTCTGACCGCTCCTCCACACAGATTCCACCCTGGGACAGTTAAGCTGCTCTCCACGGGAAACACATCCCCTAACACGTGAGGCCTAAGCTCCAGGTCCTGTTTTGGTAGCAGTGCTCACCAGCTGCCTGTTCAGTACCCACTCTCCTCTGCCCTTTGTGTTACCCCCAGCCTTCCTCTGGAGGACCACCCCTGGCTCCCCACTGGGGAGTAGCCATCTGCCCGGCTGGAGCACCCCACTTTCCTTCAGGAGTGGCCCTCCTGCACAGCCGCCACCCATGCCGTCTGACTGGGCTGGACGGACAGGACACAGCGGCACAGGGTGCCACTCCTCAGAGCAACGGCAGGCCCGTCCTTCAGAGCTGCAGGAAGAATCTGTAAACAAGGGAACCCAGAGCCCAAGGTCACCGCGGCAGCCACCTCCAACACAAAGCCCATGAAGCTGGCCACTAGGCAAGCCAGGTCAGGCTGGCACAAAGCGAAGGTGCTAGGCACACCTGAGGCTCTGCCTCAACTGCTCCATTCAGGCTTGAGCCCCGGTGGGTGGGTTTCCACTACTTCCGACCAACCTACTGCACCCTCACGCCACACCTGGCAGGACAAACAGAAGGTCCAGGCGTGAGGAACACACGCTAGACTGCGTGCCCTGTCAGTGCTGAGAACCGGCCATCCAGCAGCAGAGATCTTCACACCACAAAGCTGCACCACGGCCACCTCCCACAGACGATCCCACTGCTGACAGGACTCCTGAGCCCCAGGGTCCTCGGCCACCAGCAGCCCCACAGCAGGCAAGTGTGGACCCAAACTGTGTAGACACGGCTACACAAAATTCGACAAGAGAAGCCAATGTATTCCATTAATTTCACAACAAACGTCGCTTGCTACAAACACAGCAAATCAAGGACAGACGGTGAAGCTACTGCTCACGCACCAGGGGCCCAAGACCAGCCACCATGTTGCTCCTGCTGAACAGCAGGAATCGGAAATGAGCTTCTATGTCTCCTGCAGCCCAGCCCTCAACTTTAGTCCCACCTTAAAAATAACTAGCTGGGGCCGGGCGCAGTGGCTCATGCCTGTAATTCCAACTACCAGGGAGGCTGAGGCAGGCGGATTTCTTGAGGTCCAAGACCAGGCTGGTTCAACACAGCCAGTGTGGTAAAACCCTGTGCTACTAAAAATACAAAAATTAGCCAGGCGTGGTGGTGCACGCCCATAATCCCCCGCTGCTCAGTGACTGAGGCAGAACAGCCTGAACCCAGAAGGCGGAGGTTGCAGTGAGCTGAGGTCATGCCACTGCACTCCAGTCTGGGCAACAGAGCAAGACTCCATTTCAACAAACAAAATAACCAGCCGGGTGCAGTGGCTCACACCTGTAATCCCAGCACTTTGGGAGGCTAAGAGAGGCAGATCACTTGAGCCCAAGAGCTCAAGACCAGCCTGGTCAAGATGGCAAAATCCCGTCTCTACTAAAAATACAAAAATTAGCCAGGCATGGTGACAGGCACCCATAATCTCAGCCACTTGGTAGGCTGAAGCAGGAAAATCACTTAAACCCAGGAGGAAGGGGTTGCAGTGAGTCGTGACTGCACCACTGCACTTGAGCCTGGGTGACAGAGTAAGACTCCATCTCCTAAAATGCTTGCTAAATAGGCCGGGCGTGGTGGCTCACGCCTATAATCCAAGCACTTTGGAGGCCAAGGCGGGCGGATCACCTGAGGCCAGGAGTTCAAGACCAGCCTGACCAACATGGTGAAACCCCGTCTTAAAAAAAAAAAAAAAAAATGCTTGCTAAATAAACAGCACTTGGCTGGCCAGCACGCAGTGGCTCGTGCCTGTAATCCCAGCACTTTGGGAGGCCAAGGCGGGCAGATCACAAGGTCAGGAGTTGGAAACCATCCTGGCCAACATGGTGAAATCTCATCTCTACTAAAAACACAAGAATGAGCCTGGCATGGTGGCATGTGCCTGTAATCCCAGCTACTTGGGAGGGTGAGGCAGGAGAATCGCTTGAAACCAACAGCGGAGGTTTTGGTGAGCCAAGATCACACCACTGCACTCCAGCCTGAGCAAAAGAACAAAACTTCATCTCGAAAAAAAAAAAGAATAAATAAAACAGCACTTGGCTAAAGACAATGAACAAAAGAAAAAAAAAATTTTTTTTGTTTTTTTTGAGATGGAGTTTTGCTCACGTTGCCCAGGCGGGAGTGCAATGGCGCAGTCTCGGTTCACCCCAACCTCCGCCTCCTAGGTTCAAGCGATTCTCCTGCCTCAGCCTCCCAAGTAGTTGGGATTATAGGCGTACATCACCACACCCGGCTAATTTTGTATTTTTGTAGATATGGGGTTTCTCTATGCTGCCAGGCTGGTCTAGAACTCCAGACCTCAGGTGATCCGCCCGCCTCGGCCTCCCAAAGTGCTAGAATTACAGGTGTGAGCCACCACGCCCGGCTGACAGTCCATCTTAAATCATTTCACTCAGAAATGTTTAATCCTGTGTTTATGAGCAAGTAGCCGATTTCTGTGTCACAGTAAGCTTGAAAAACTGATTCGAGTTTTAATAACTCCACGGGAGAGTCCCAGCACATGGGGATGTGTTTTCGGAGTCTTGATTAAATCAGCAGGGGTCACGTGGATTCCAGGCTTTCAAAGTTACACAGGCCGGAGCCTCCGGTGATCAGCTCTACAGAAAGAGTGGGAAACGCATGCACTCTGCTCACAAGCACAACAGATGCCAACCCGAAAGCCAAATACACCTCCAGGAACCACACAAGGATCACAGGGAAGGAAGCAGGAAGAAAAGGGTCCAAGGCTGATGCACACGCACCCCAGACGCCTACGAGGACCGCCTCAGGGCCCAGGCTGCGTGGACTGCACCACAGCACCAACGGACTGTGTTGGCAAGAAAAAAAGCCCAATCTCGGAATGCCCACCTAGCCACAGGAAGTTTTCAAAGCACTCTGGCCACTCCCCACACCTAAACTTCCTCCCCACTATTTCTCAGCCTCCAGGAAGAAGCTTAGACCATTATAAAAGCAATAATCCGGCCAGGCGCAGTGGCCTCACGCCTGTGATCCTAACACTTTGGGAGGCTGAGGCGGGCAGATCACCTGAGGACGGGAGCTGGAGACCATCCTGGTCAACACGGTGAAACCCCGTCTCTACTAAAAATACAAAACATTAGCTGGGCCTGGTGGCGCGTGCCTGTAATCCCATCTACTCAGGAGGCTGAGGCAGGAGAATTGCCTGACCCCAGGAGGTGGAGGTTGCGGTGAGCCGAGATCGCACCATTGCACTCCAGCCTGGGTAACAAGAGTGAAACTCCGTCTCAAAAAAAAAAGGCAATAATCCAAGTCTCCAAGTATCGATGCCCTGAAATATCCATTCCTCCCTTTATTAAGCCCAAAGGATCATGTCTACCAGATAGATCCACCACCTACTTAAGAGAGTACAGATTTTACCACTGAAGGGTATAGTTTAAATGGCATTATGACTTCTAAGAATTCTCATGTTCCTTTCTTTCTTTTTTAAAGATGGGTTTCACCATGTTGGTCAGGCTGTTCTTGAACTCCTGACCTCAGGTGATCCGCCCGCCTTGCCCTCCAAAGTGCTTGGATTACAGGCGTGAGCCACCACGCCCGGCCAGAATTCTGATGTTCCTAATGACTCACAAAGTCATATATTTTAGTCTGTTCTCAATGAAAGTATTCTCAACATTACAGATATTAAAAAAGTATCTAATGACAAAAGCAAAATTATCATGAATAAGAACAAAACCAAAATCCAACCGCAACGGCAGCAGGACATCCAGCGTGGGTTAAAGCCCCGTCATCAGCACCTTTCCCTGGCTTGTTCTCCAGCTCCTGGAGGCGAGTACAGAAAGCAGACGCCTGGCGTCGGACTCACCTGAACTCTCTGCCTTCGCTGTACCGTCGACTGGAGGAGGCCCTCGGGGCAGCTGTCTCCAGGAGCAGCTTCTGAGGGAGTCTTCCAGGAGGAGCAGTTTCTCTGCCATCGTCCTCGTCCACGTCCTGGTCACATTTCCATTCCTCATCTTCGTTTAAAGTCGGCAGGTATCCAGACATGCCCTTCCCTGTCCCTGACCCAGAGCTCTGGTCACTACAGACCTTCGGGCTCTCCGAGCCTGTCCTCGTATATTCCAAATAAATATCAGACTTAAGGAAGGAGGGGTAGGTGTTTTCCTCCATAGTGGCCTGGATTTCTGTCTGGGCCTGGTCAAACATGGCAGGATCGATCAGCTGCTTCATGATGCAGCCCTTGATGAAGCTCTTGGTGGCCGGCTTGGTCTGCCGGGACACGATGCCGTTGTTATCGAGGATGTACTTTCGGTAGATGGCTCTGGCCAGCTTCAGCCTCTTCTCCTCGTTCGAGTCACAGGGCTCCAGCTTCCTGAAGCCAGTGCAGGCAAACCAGAAGTCCAGCAAGTCAGCACAGCCCTCCTGCTTCAGGAAAGTCCTGAACAGGCTTATCCCATCTTGATCATCCAGCAGGGAGTGCAGTGACTCAGCCCACTTCAAGTACGGTGGGGTGGGGGAGGCACTGCCCTCAGGCTCATAGCCCAGGTCCAGATCCGAACGCCTCGGAGTGGCGGTCGAAGTCTCACCTTTAATGCCAACACCTTTCCCGGAGCAGAAGCTGTAGCTGGCGGGCCTTGGGTCTGTGGACACCAGTTCTCCCTCCTCACCAGGCACTGGGGGTCGGGGAGCATCCTCGGTGAAACTTGCTCCAAGGTCCAAGGGGAAACCCTGCTCCTGGACATTCATTTTGGGACTCTGTGCGTCAATGCACAATGAGCGCTGCACCCTAATACATCAGTACTTAACAGCTCCAAAGTCAATCAATCTGTCCTGTTGAAACCATTAAGAGGACAAGGGTTAGGAAAGGCGGCTCCATGAGGCACGGCCAGAGCTTTTCTCAAGACAAGACTCGTGATGATGCCCCCCACTCAAACTCAAAGCAAGAAACTCAGTTGAAATTTTCAGTCAAGGTGTATTTTGGCTACAAGCATTGTTCTACATTAAAGCAATTTCTGGAAACGTTTACAACTACTGGAATGCCTCTCATGCTAAGAAGGGAATGCCCCGGGCACGGGAATACCACTCCTCACACGTGTCCCTGCACACACGACACAGAGGCTGGCAGCCTGAGCAGCTCCCCCGTCAGCTGCAGAGCTGAGTGAGGGGAAGGAAAGCTGCTTCTAGTCCTGACTATGCATAAACCTGAGTGAGGGCTGGACCCTCACAAGCAGGATGGAGACAACTTCTCCAGCGGCCTGGCAACACTCAGAAAGGAAGGCTTGCTAGAGCGCCCAAGGCAGGCGGGCGTCTTCTGAGCCCATGCCCTCCAGCTCACAGCGCGGTGTCCCACCTGCCACGTCACTTCACACATGGCACACTTGCAACACGTGAGCACACACTGCCGAGTTCCTCTGGCTCTCAGCACACGCCTCAGAGCAGTCAATCATGGGTCACCTTCAGCACCATCGACCAAGGGATCAAGAACACCACTCACACCCACAGAGGCGCTCTGACACCATCACTGGAGACAATCTTGAAGTGCGCTGTCAGAAAGCTGCACTTGACTCTTAAAAGCCTCTCTCGTGAGGAAAGTATCCTTCAGAGAGCAAACAGTAATTGGGTACTTTAAGGAGCAGGGAAGGTACAGAATAAAATGAAATTCAAACACAATTTTCAGCTAAAGAAGCTATAGCTGACTTCACTCCTCAAGCTGAAAACCAAGCCACCCACCCTCTTAGACATCAGTAACTACAGAATCTGCTGCTGCAGCTGCTGCTAGAAGCCTGCCTGGGATGTGCAAAAGAGACGAGATAAGGGCTCCAACAGAAACCTCTGCCACGGTCTGCGGTCCTTCCTGCCACGTCCTACGGGAGCCCAGGAGCTTTGGCTATGCCTCTCAACCCAGCCACACTGGTGACTGAAACACAGCCTGCCATTTAAGTGGTCCCGGCGAAAAGTGGCTGGAGAGAAGGCTTTACAGGAACACACTGGGCTCAAAAGCCTGGAGTGCTAAACAAGCCACAGGGTACAAACAACACCCTAAAACCCAGGACCAACTCAAGGGGGCTCTCCTAGCCACCACTCCACTGCTGTCCCTGGTCTACATGGATGCAATGTGTCCCCCACATTGCACACCAACTTTCTCACATTGCACACGTTACCTGCCCACAGCTGCTTACAGCTGGAAGCAAGAAGGATCCACAGGGCCAGGCGTGGTGCTACGCACCTGTAGTCCCAGTTACTCAGGAGGCTAAGGTTGAAGGATCCCTTGAGCCCACGAGTTCAAGACTAACCTGGGCAACATAGTGAGACCCAATCTCTACAAAAAAAAATTTTTTTTTTTTGAGACGGAGTCTCACTCTGTGGCCAGCCGAAGTGCAGTGGTGAGATCTCGGCTCACTGTAACCTCCACCTCCCGGGTTCAAGCAATTCTCCTGCCTCAGCCTCCCGAGTAGTGAGGACGAGTGGTGTGCGCCACCGTGCCTAGCTAATTTTTGTATTTTTAGTAGACACAGGGTTCCACCATGTTGGCCAGAATGGTCTTGATCCCTTTACCTCATGATCCATCCGCCTTGGCCTCCCAAAGCGCCAGGATTACAGGCGTGAGCCACTGCGCCCGGCCAAAAATCAAAAACTTTCTTAATTAGCCGGGTATGGTGGTGTATGTCTGTAGTCCCAGCTACTTGAAAGGCTGAGGCAAGAAGACCACTTGAGCCCAGGAGTTCAAGGCTGTCGTGAGCTACAATCACACACCCCTGCACTCCAGCCTGGGCGATAGAGCAAGGTCCTGTCTCTAAAAAAATAAAATAGGCTGGATGCAGTGGCTCATGCTTGTAATCCCAGCACTTTGGGAGGCTGAGGCAGGCGGATCACCTGAGATCAGGAGTTTGAGACCAGCCTAGCCAACATGGCAAAACCTCATCTCTACTAAAAATACAAAAATTAGGCTGGTCCGAGTGCAGTGGTGTTAACAAATAATTGATCACAACCAGTTACAGATTTCTTTGTTCCTTCACTCCCACTGCTTCACTTGACCAGCCTTAAAAAAAAAAAATTTTTTTTTTTAAATACAAAAATTAGATGGGCATAGTGGCAGGCACCTGTAATCCCAGCTACTCACGAGGCTGAGATGGGAGAATCACTTGAACCCGGGAGGTGGAGATTGCAGTGAAAGATCATGCCATTGCACTGCAGCCTGGGTCACAAGAGCGAAACTCCATCTCAAACAGTAATAATAAAATAAGCCGGGCGTGCTGGCTCACACCTGTCATCCCAGCACTTTGGGAGGCCGAGGCAGGCGGATCACAAGGTCAGGAGTTCAAGACCAGCCTGACCAACATGGTGAAACCCCGTCTCTACTACAATACAACAATTAGCTAAGCATGGTGGCAGGTACCTGTAATCACAGCTAGTCAGGAAACTAAGGCAAGAGAATCACTTGAACCCGGGAGGTGCAGGACGCAGTGAGCCCAGATCATGCCTCTGCACTCTAGCCTGGGCAACAGAGCGAGACTCCACCTCAAAAAATAAAATAGGACAGGCACGACAGCTCATGCCTGTAATCCCAGCACTTTGGGGGGTCCAGGCGGGCAGATCACCTGAGGTCGGGAGTTCAAGACCAGTCTGATTAACATGGAGAAACACTGTCTCTCCTAAAAAAAAATTACAAAATTAGCCGGGCATGGTGGCGCATGCCTGTAATCCCAGCTACTTGGGAGGCTGAGGCAGGAGAATCACTTGAACCTCGTAGGCAGAGGTTGCGGTGAGCCAAGACCGCACCATTGCACTACAGCCTGGGCAACAAGAGCAAAACTGTTTCCAAAACAAATAATAAAATTAAAATAAATAAATAAATAAGTGGCCAGGCGCGGTGGCTCACGCCTGTAATCCCAATATTTTGGGAGGCCAAGGCAAGTGGATCACCTGAGGTTGGGTGTTTGAGACCAGCCTGACCAACATGGAGAAACCCTGTCTCTACTAAAAAAAAAAAAAAAAAAAAAAAAATCAGCCAGGCGTAGTGGCGCATACCTGTAATCCCAGCTACTAGGGAGGGTGAGGCAGAAGAATCACTTGAACCCAGGAGGTGGAGGTTGCAGTGAGCAGAGATCACGCCATTGGACAGCAGCCTGGGTGACAGGTACAAAACTCCATCTCCAATAATAATAAAACGAGGGGCTGGGCGCGGTGGCACATGTCTCTAATCTCAGCACTTTGGGAGGCCGAGGCGGGAGGATCACGAGATCGAGACCATTCCGGCTAACATGGTGAAACCCCATCTCTACTAAAAAAATACAAAAATTAGCTGGGCACGGTGGCGCCCGCCAGTAGTCCCAGCTACTTGGGAGGCTCAGGCAGGAGAACTGCTTGAACCCGGGAGGCGGAGGTTGCAGTGAGCCAAGATCACACTATTGCACTCCAGCCTGGTGCCTAGCGACAAAGCAAGACCCTGTCTCAAAAAATATACATAATAATAATAAAACAAGAAAATAAATAGGCACCTACAGATGGAGGATGGGCTGCAACTATGTGCCCCTCAATGACATTTCGGCAGCTAGTGACTTTTTGTGAAAATGCTGGGTGGTGTGTGATCTCAGCCTCAGCAGGAACACACCGTTTCTAAAGGTCAAGGCCCCGTGGGCTGTGGCATCCTGCAGCTCACGGAGCATTTGAGCTGCAGTCATTCTTGGAGCCCCATAGCATGGAGGGAGCCCCCGGGGTGTGGGCACCTCCACACTAGCTCCCAGTCATCTATCCTCCTGCCTGGGATCCCGTCACAGGAAAGAAGGCCTGCACCCTGACCGCCTGAGCCTTGCCCTTACACAGATGCCACCATTCACTAGCTTTAAGAAGAACCAAGTCACTGGAAACCAGAAAGTGACTAACCAGAGAGTGTTCAGGTGGAAGGCTGACCACAAGTCGCCATCACGCTCTCATAAGGGCCTTACGTCTCGTTATTAGTAGCAGCAGGACCCACGGCACCTAGCCCAAGGTCTTGCAACTAATGGGTACCAAAAAATATTTAATTCGCTGATGTAAAAGACAAAGACATTTGTCACAGATGCCAAACACTGGCTCTCTACAGATGCTGAACTACTGTGCTACAGAAAATAGCAGCAAATTCTTCCAAAACTAATGGGTTTTTTTGTTTTTTTTTGAGACAGGATCTCGCTCTGTGGCCTGGGTTAGAAGGCGGTGGGACGATCTCAGCTCACGGCAGCCTCCACTTCCCAGGCTCAAGCAATTCTCCACCTTCAGTCTCTGAAGTGGCTGGGACTACAGGCACGAGCCACCAACACCCAGCTAATTTTTGTTGTTTCTGTAGAGATGAAGTTTCACTAAGTTGCCCAGGCTAGTCTCAAACTCCTGAGATCAAAGCAATATACCCACCTTGGCCTCCCAAAGTGTTGAGATTACAGGTGTGAGCCACCTCACCTGGCCCCAAAACTCATGGTTTTTTTTGAGACTGAGTTTCACTCTTATTGCCCAGGCTGGAGTGCAATGGCACCACCTCGGCTCGCTGAGTTTCACTCTTATTGCCCAGGCTGGAGTGCAATGGCACCACCTCGGCTCGCTGCAACCTCTGCCTCCCGAGTTCAAACAATTCTCCTGCCTCAGCCTCCCAAGTAGCTGGGACTATAGGAACGCACCACCATACCCAGCTAATTTTTATGTTTTTAGTAGATATAGGGTTTCACCATGTTGGCCAGGTTGGTCTCGATCTCTTGACTTCATGATCCACCCGCCTCGGCCTCCCAAAGTGCTGGGATTATAGGCATGAGCCACTGTGCCCTGCCCAAAACTAATGTTTTAATTCATGTGTGACCCGAGTCCACTCTATTATTTTACACTATTTTTCACAGCCAGAAGAAAATTTTCTTATAATCGTTATGTATTTTTGGCTGTCAACTGACAGAAGACTTTTTGGTGTCCCTGGAAGCACATGAACCCTTCTACAAATTACTGCTGTTGTTGAAACATGTCCCAGTTCCCGAAATCTCTGGGCTCCCACAGGGAAGCACGCCAAGCATTTAGTGTGTACACACACCCCACACACACACATAAAGCAGCTATACTAACTCAGGTGAGCATCAAATGCCCACAAACACTGGATATGGCCCACAGCCTGTAGCTACCATCAATAAAGTGATTCCACAAAAGGGGTGGGGTGCCTACAAGTCTGATACTGTATTTAAAATTCCCTTCAGTCACTGCTTAGGCGTACAGCCCGGGTACCATGGCAGCAAACTCAATGCTACAGGCGTGTGTATACATTTATTTTACCCAAATGTAACTTTTGAAATCTTGATTTACATGGAGTATGCACATAACAGAGCATGACTCTGACATTTTCCCAACCATCCATTGATTAAACTCTTGAAGGTTCAGGGCTACTATTTCACATGTAATTTGTACCCCCATCACCTAAATTCCCAATGACCAATGTAATCCAAAAAAGTCTGCTTAGCTTTTCTGAAGCTAGAAACCCAAGACAAGTCAACAGCAGCTGAAAATCAAACAAACCCACTGTGTTTTTCATGCTTTCCCATCCTTGTCCCTGAACGGGGATCTTAAAACTGAAACCCAGCTACTGCGGAACATCTTGGGTAGCCAGTTTCAACTGTGCTTTCTCCAAAATAGAGCCTGTGGATTCAAGTAAGCCAGAGATTCTTCCTGAAGAAGCAAAGAACAGAAGTGTGAACAGAAAGAAAGGGCTGATATGCACAATAAGAACCCTTTGTAAATTATCATAGAAGCAGCCGGGAGCGGTGCCTCACGCCTGTAATCCCAGCACTTTGGGAGGCCCAGGAGGGCGGATCACCTGAGGTCAAGAGTTCCGTGCCAGCCTGACCAACAGGGTGAAATTCCGTCTCTACTAAAAATACAAAACTTAGCCAGGAGTGGTGGCGCATGCCTATGATCCCAGCTACTCCGGAGGCTGAGGCAGGAGAATTGCTTGAACTCAGGAGGCGGAGGTTGCCAGGAGCCACTATGCACTCCCAGCCTGAGTGACAGAGCCCGACTCCGTCTCCAAAAAAAAAAAAAAAAAAAAAAAAAAAAAATTATCTTAGAAGGGGCGGTGGTCATGCCTGTAGTCCCAGCACCTTGGGAGGCTGAGGCAGGTGGATGAGAGTTCAACACCTGCTGGGCACCACAGGGACACCCCATCTCTATCAAAAAGATAAATAAATCAAATAGCTATCTTACAGACGAACTGGGAAAAACCCCGAGGGAACGGACGTATTTTCCTCCACTTTCTCCAATGCCAAACGGAAAGTTTCACGGCTCAGGCAGCGCAGTTCTGGTTTCACGGGGGGCTGAATTCCAGAGTGCGGGGCGGGGGTAGCCTCTAAGAACCACACCCAAGAGAGACCAGTGTTTGGGCAGCGAGGCATCGCGGAGGGTACGGACGCCGGAGCGCACGGCGGCTCAGGCCGAAGCGCGGCCCGGACCCGGCACGCGGCGGAGTGCCCTCCTCCGGGGCAGCCGCACTCCTGCCGACGTCGGGGAGGCGGGGAGGGTTCCAGGCCCGCGGTGCCGAGACGCCGCAAGCGCCGCGCGGCCCCTGCAGCTGCCCCGCGCGGCCCCTGCAGCCGCCCCGCGCCCCCGCACGCGCCCGAGGCCTCAGACCTCCGAGCGGCCCCCGCCGCCCGCGTGCCCACCCCCTCGGCCCCACGCGCGTCAGCCGCCCGCGCCCCCCGCCGCTTCCGGGTCCCGCCCGCCCGGCCTAGCGCGGCCTAGCCCGCCCCGGCGCCCGACCCTACTCACCCGCGCGCGGTGGCGGCGGGGCCCCGGGCCCGGCTCCCGGAGCGGCGCGGCGCGGCCCGGCCCA
>NW_022437132.1:309832-316720 GCF_009761245.1 Sapajus apella
CCGGGCCCGGCTCCCGGAGCGGCGCGGCGCGGCCCGGCCCATGCGCTCAGCGGCGGGGCGGCGGGCGGGACCCGGCGGGGGCGCGGCCCGGGACGGCCCCCATCTCGGCGGCGGCGGCTCGGCGGCCCGGAGGCGGGCTCGGGGCAGGCCGCGGGGGCCCGGCCGCCACCTCCCAGCCGCCGGCTCCGCGTGGACGCGGCTCCGAGCCGACCCCGGCCGGCTCTGGCGGCTGCAGCGGCCACGACCGCTTCCCGAGCCGGAGCCCGAGCCCAGAGAGCCGAAGCCCAGGCCCGAGCGCCCCCGCCGGCCGCGCCCGGAAGTGCGGGGGCGGGGCCGGGGCGCGGGGACGAGGTGCGAGCGCAGGGCGGGGCCGGCGGCGAGGGGCACGAGGTAAAGGGCGTGGGGCGGGGCTTCGGGCACGGGACGGGACTGAAAGCGCGAGGGCGCGGTGGGGATTGCGGGGCGGGGCCGACAGCGAGGGGACCAGGTGAGGAGCGCGGGGCGGGGCCGGGACGCGGGGCGGGGCCGGAAGCGAGCAGACGAGGTGACGAGTGCGGGGCGGGGCCTCGGCCACGGGGCGGGAGCCAGGGAGTGGGGCGGGGCCTCGGGCGCGGGACGGACCCGGTCGCGAGGGGAGAAGGGAGGGACGCGGGGCGGGGCCTCAGGGGTGGGGCGGGGCTAGGGAGTAAGGCGGGACCCGCCTCGAGCAGACGAGGTAAGGGCGTGGGGCGGAGCCTCGGGCGCTGGGCGAGGCCGGAAGCGAGAGGACGAGGTGAGAAGCATGGGGCGGGGCCTCGGCGTGGGCTGGGACGTGGGCGTGGCCAGTGCCTGCCGGGGGCGGGGCGCGGCGGGGGCTGGGTCGCAGGGTCCTCCCCAGGGGCGGCGCGGAAGCGGAACCGGGGCGGTGGTGGCGGCGGCGAGCGCGGAGTGGGCGAGGCGCCGCTGCAGGTGCTTGGAATGGCCGCGGCCGTGGGGAGCGCTGGGCGGACTGCCCGCCCCGACGGGCGCTCGCGGGGCGCAGCCCTTCTCTGCCGCCAGTACATCGGATGCCAGTCGGGGGGCTGCAGGCCTCGGAGCATCGGATGCCAGTCGGGGGACTGCAGGCCTCGGAGCTGCGGGCGCAGCCGGGCCTGGACAGGAGTCCCCCGCAGGAACCACCACGGCCTGTCCGCGTGAGGCAGCCGGCTCCCAGGAGTGGGGCGGTCGGCAGGCAGGGCTGGCCTGGGCACTGGGAAGGTGGGCTAGGCTCCACCCTCCTGAGTCCCGAGGCAGCCGGGACTCAGACAGCGCCAGGGCACACAGCAGGCCCCAGTATATGCTAACTGTCACTCGGACAGGAGCCGCAGCCTCCAAGAAGCCCACCGGCTGGGACCCTCTGCCTTGATTTCTCCCAGGCACCATCTAGGATCAGAGACGAGTTCTTCCCTCCACTGCCCAGGCCAGCCTGAGAGAGCAAGGCCACTGCAGTGTCCCCACTCCTGCACCCCCTCCCCTCGGCCGTCTCTGTCAAGGGATCCAGTCTGATTCTGCCACCCTGGCTGCCCAGCTCCGTATCACCTGCCCTGCAGGCCGGAAGGCTTGAGGCCACGGCCGCAGGCACCTCACAGCAGAGAGGCACAGGCCCACAGCAGCAGCGCCCACAGCAGCAGCACCCACACCAGCTCTGGCCAGCCCAACACTGTCAGAACCAACCTTCTGCCCTCCACCCAGGCCTCCGCCAAATCAGCCCTCTCCAAGGACGATGATGTGGGCACCAGGAATCCATCAGCCACCTCCCACGACAGCCCAGGGCCCTGTCCTTCCCAGAGCACTACTGGGCCTGGCACCTCCCAGGACGTTCCAGGCAGCCCCCTGGGGTCAGCTGTACTCCCATTTCACAGATGAGGCAGCTGCAGTTCAGGCCACACAGGACCAGCTCACCTCCTGCTGGGACGGGGCTCCCCACCTTGTCCACCCCACGCCTGCGCCAGGGGCCCTCATCTGCCTGCCCTCTGCTTTAGGCCTCCCAAGGCTCCCTGGTGCACGCAGCCCTTCAGGGCCATTCCTAATGGCACCTCCCCCACACCCTCCCCTTTTGTGTCTGGCCGCGTGCCTGCCTCAGTGCTTCCATGTCCACACCCGGAGCTCCCTCCAGGCACCTCTCACGCCACCCCCATGTCTTCCCCGGGGCACTGCCACCCTGGGTGCCCAGCCTCATCCTTCAGAGCTCCCAGGCAAGCTCAGAAGTCCCAGCTCCAGTTTCCCTGAGCTGCCAGCCCACCCCCTACCACGTGCCCACAGGTGGGATGGCATGGGAAAGCATGTGTGAAAGCCTCCCAGCCCTCCCCCTGCCAGCTCGCCTCTCACAGCAGCCAGCATGGTGCCTGATGCCAGGGTCGCTGTGTGGGAAAGGGGGCAGCATGGAACAAGGGCTGCTAGGTGGTCCCCAGCCTGCCTAGGACACAGGCTCGCCTCCTAGAGCCATCACCATCCTCAGAGCAGGTGAGCAGGGGTGGGGGATATGGACAAAGCTGCACTGCTGGGCCAACCTTGGCCCCACTGGGTCCTGGCAGTAGGCACCTTGCTTACTCACATCCAGCCAGGTCTCACAGTGCAGGACACTGGGGCCTCTCCCCAAACCCCCCAGCCCATTCAGCCTCAGAACCTTAGAGGAGACAGAGTGGGTGGCCTCCATGGCACAGCAGAGTTTCCAGTGATGAGGGAGTCCTGAGTGGCCAGACAGACAGCAGGACCTCAGAAACTGGCCCATGGGCTCCCCCCAACTCCCAACACGGGCCCCCAGTGCTTGCCTTGGTTCTGCGGAGCTGCCGCTGTGGCTGGGCCAGGCTCTCGGGGCTGTGTCCGTATCCATCCTCCTCTTGGCCCTCGGTGGCGGGTGTCCCCAAGCCCTGGGACCAGAACAAGGCCCTTGGGCCTCCCGCTCCTCGGGGTACCTGCCCTGCAGGGACAGGAAGGGGGTCAGAAAGCCTGGAGCAAACGCAGCCGCCCTGCTAAAGCAGGTTGTGGTGTGGGTGTGGAGGGGAGAGGCTTAGCCTGGCGGGGTAGGGAGAGACCCAGGCAGGCCAAGGGACACCCCACCGCAGGCCAGGCAGGAGAGACCAGAGGCAGGCCCTGAGGAGGGGCGGGGAGGCACACGGGGGCTCTTATTTGATTGACTGCAGATAACTTTGAATCATGCTTTGCTCCTAGGCACCAGACAAAAACTTAAGAGCAGACATGAAATTATTTTCTTCAATGTAGACATAAAAGGAATGCTTTTTTTAAATTTGCTTTTGGAGACAGGGTTTCACTCTGTGGCCCAGGCTGGAGGGCAGTGGTGTGACTTTGGTTCACTGCAGCCTCCACCTTCCATGCTCAAGTGATCTTCCCACGTCAGCCTCCCGAGTAACTGGAGTTACAGGCGTGCACCACCACACCCCGCTAATTTTTTGTATTTTTGCTAGAGTCAGGGTTTCATCATGTTGCCCAGGCTGGTCTCAGACTCCTGAGCTCAAGCAATCTGCCTACGTCAGCCTCAGCCTCCCTAAGTGCTACCATTACAGGCCTGAGCCGC
Organism: Sapajus apella; assembly: GCF_009761245.1. Classification (NCBI taxonomy): domain Eukaryota; kingdom Metazoa; phylum Chordata; class Mammalia; order Primates; family Cebidae; genus Sapajus; species Sapajus apella. Next base: position 313,386 of record NW_022437132.1, read on the forward strand.
CACACCCAACCTATAAGGAATGCTTTGAAAATAAAGTGGAGGCCAGGGACGGTGTAGTCGCAGCCAGAGGACTGCTTGAGCTCGGCAGGTCAAGACAAGTCTGGGCAACGTAGTGAGACCTCGTCTCTACTAAAAACTACAAAAAATGAGCTGGGTGTGGTGTTGCACGCTGATGGTCCCAGCGACTCAGGTGGCAGAGGCAGGAGGTTCACTTGAACCCAGGAGTTGGAGGCTTCAGTGAGCTGCGATTGCACCACTGCACACCAACCTGGGCGACAGAGTAAGACCCTGTCTCACAAAAAATAAAATTAAATTAAGAAAATAATGAAGTGGGTTTTGATGCTTTAAATGTGTTTACCCACTTAACTGAGGAAGACCACATATAAAAAATGACCCAGAGGCCGGGGGCAGTGGCTCACGCCTGTAATCCCAGCACTTTGGGAGGCCAAGGCGGGCGGATCACAAGGTCAAGAGATCGAGACCATCCAGCCCAACATGTTGACACCCCATCTCTACTAAAAATACAAAGATTAGCTGGGCGTGGTGGCGCACTGCCTGTAGTCCCAGCTACTCAGGAGGCTGAGGCAGAAGAATCATTTGAACCTGGGACATGTAGGTTGCAGTGAGCCAAGATCGCGCCACTGCACTCCAGCCTGGTGACAGAGCAAGACTGCATCTCAAAAAAAAAAAAAAAAAAAAAGACTCAGGCTGGGCATGGTGGCTCACACTCATAATCCCAACGCTTTCAAAGGCCAAGGTGGGCAGGTCATGATGTCAGGAGTTTGAGACCAGCCTGACCAACATGGAGGAAACCCTGTCTCTACTAAAAATAAAAATAAAAATAAATGACCCAAAGGAAATCCTGGCAGACACAGCAAAGACATGCATCGAGGAGCGTCTGCACCGTATGATGTGTGATAGAAACTGCCGGCAGCAGAGAGGGACACCTGCGGCAGATGGCCACCATCCCTACCCCAGCGTAAGGGGAGCAGGGAAAGAGGACGGGACGGTTCAGATCCAGGGTTCCGGAGGCCAAGGGAAGCCTTGGGTTCAGCCTCTTCCTGTCTGTCCTTTCCCCACGCCTCTGCCCAGTCCCTAGGTGTGGGAGGTGGGAGTGCGCAGGCAGGGGGGGCCCCTGTAGGAGGAGGGAGGCCTTGGGCCCTCCAGCTCAGGTGAGGGAGGACTGGACTTTCCATCAGAGGCACAGGCCCCCGCTACTCTGCCACCTTCCAGGCCGTAAGGCGAGCCCCAGCTCTCATCGCTGAGTCTTCTTTTACCTTCAATTCTGAGCTCAGGGCAGAGCCCAAGTGCTGCCTGTGCCCCCATCCCAAGCCAAACAGAAAACAGGGACATACGACACCAGGAGAGATGCTGCAAGGCCATACACACAGGGCACCACTTTTTGTGAAAGTAGAAAATGTGGGCCAGTGTGGTGGCTCACACCTGTACTCCCAGCACGTAGGGAGGCGGAGGCAGGGGGATCACTTGAAGTCAGCGGTTCAAGATTGGCCTGGGCAACAATGCAAGACCCTGTCTCTACAGAAACATTGTTTTTAATTAGCCAGGCATGGTGGCGTGCACCTGTAGCCCCAGGTACACCGGAGGATGAGACAGGAGAATGGCTTCAGCCTGGGAGGTGGAGGCTGTGGTGAGCCGAGATGGTGCCACTCCACTCCAGCCTGAGTGAGGGCAAGACCTGACTCGGCCGGGCACAGTGTGTCACGCCTGTCATCCCAGCAGTTTGGGAGGCCGAGGTGGGTGGATCACCTGAGGTCAGGAGTTCGAGACCAGCCTGACCAACATGGTGAAAGCCCATCTCTACTAAAATACAAAAGTTAGCTGGGTGTGGTGGTGCACGCCTGTAGTCCCAGCTACTCAGAGGCTAAGGCAGGAGAATTGCTTGAACCTGGGAGGCGGAGGCTGCAGTGAGCCAAGGTCGTGCCATTGCACTCCAGGCTGGACAACAGAGCGAAACTCTGTCTCAAACAAACAAACAAACAAAAACCAAAAGCCTGACTCTGAACAAATAAAAAATAAGTAAAAGGAAAACGTGAAATATGTTTATAAAGGCAAGAAGCCTCAAAATGGTCCAAGTGTTACATTTTTTTTCTTTTTTTAATGGAGTTTTGCTCTTGTTGCCTGGGCCGAAGTGCAATGGCACAATCTCAGCTCACTGCAACCTCCACCTCCCGGGTTCAAGCAAATTCTCCTGCCTCAGCCTCTCGAGTAGCTGGGGTTACAGGAAACTGCCACCACACCCAGCTTTTTTTTTTTTTTTTTTTCATTTTTGTAGAGATGGGATTTCATCATATTGGCCAGGCTGGTCTCAAACTTCTGACCTCGTAATCCGCCCACCTCAGCCTCCCAACATGTTGGGATTATGGGCACGAGCCACCGCACCTGGCCCACTGTGTTCCATTTTCTTCTTTGCATGTTCAGTAATGTTCTGCAGTGACGTTACTGATATGGTTACATGGAGCAGCCTGTGTAACCCACTGGAAGGAGAGGGGCACCAAGGCTGAGGCCCTGATAGGTGGAGCCCACCAATGGGCAGTGTCTGTGTCCAGCAGGGTGGTGGTCACAGCTGATGGCAGCCACATCGCCCCAAAGTGGCCTGGAGCCTGGCATGAAGGTTCCACCTCCTTCCTCAGAGACACACTCTGTCGTGGGTTCCCGGGCCAGCCCAGCTCCTGGTGTCACTTTAGGCTGGGGCCTCCCCGGCCTCCACCTCTGGCAGCCACCCCGACACTGCTGTGCCCCTCCACAGGTCCTTCCTCCTCTCACGCTCTCGCCTGTCTGGCAGCTGCGTCTTCCAGCTGTGTCTCTCACCCTTGCAGCTGTCTGGCAGCTGCGTCTTCCAGCTGTGTCTCTCTCCCTCTCGTGCCTGTCTGGCAGCTGCATCTTCCAGCTGTGTCTCTCACCCTCGCGCCTGTCTGGCAGCTGCGTCTTCCAGCTGTGTCTCTCCTTGCTCCCGTCTGGCAGCTGCGTCCTCCAGCTGTGTCTCTCACCCTTGCAGCTGCCTGGCAGCTGCGTCTTCCAGCTGTGTCTCTCCTTCTTGCTCCTGTCTGGCAGCTGTGTCTTCCAGCTGTGTCTATCACCCTCGCGCCTGTCTGGCAGCTGCGTCTTCCAGCTGTGTCTCTCACCCTCGCAGCTGTCTGGCAGCTGCGTCCTCCAGCTGTGTCTCTCACCCTTGCAGCTGTCTGGCAGCTGCGTCTTCCAGCTGTGTCTCTCTCCCTCTTGTGCCTGTCTGGCAGCTGCATCTTCCAGCTGTGTCTCTCCTTCTTGCTCCTGTCTGGCAGCTGCGTCCTCCAGCTGTGTCTCTCACCCTTGCAGCT
>NW_022437132.1:316820-317773 GCF_009761245.1 Sapajus apella
TGTCTCTCACCCTCGCAGCTGTCTGGCAGCTGCGTCCTCCAGCTGTGTCTCTCACCCTTGCAGCTGTCTGGCAGCTGCATCTTCCAGCTGTGTCTCTCCTTCTTGCTCCTGTCTGGCAGCTGCGTCTTCCAGCTGTGTCTCTCTCCCTGTCGTGCCTGTCTGGCAGCTGCGTCTTCCAGCTGTGTCTCTCTCCCTCTCGTGCCTGTCTAGCAGCTGCGTCTTCCAGCTATGTCTCTCACCCTCGCAGCTGTCTGGCAGCTGCGTCCTCCAGCTGTGTCTCTCACCCTTGCAGCTGTCTGGCAGCTGCGTCTTCCAGCTGTGTCTCTCCTTCTTGCTCCTGTCTGGCAGCTGCGTCTTCCAGCTGTGTCTCTCTCCCTGTCGTGCCTGTCTGGCAGCTGCGTCTTCCAGCTGTGTCTCTCTCCCTGTCGTGCCTGTCTGGCAGCTGCGTCTTCCAGCTGTGTCTCTCACCCTTGCAGCTGTCTGGCAGCTGCGTCCTCCAGCTGTGTCTCTCCTTCTTGCTCCCGTCTGGCAGCTGCGTCCTCCAGCTGTGTCTCTCACCCTTGCAGCTGTCTGGCCGCTGCGTCCTCCAGCTGTGTCTCTCACCCTTGCAGCTGTCTGGCCGCTGCGTCCTCCAGCTGTGTCTCTCCCTCTCGTGCCTGTCTGGCAGCTGCGTCTTCCAGTTGTGTCTCTCCCTCTCGCACCTGTCTGGCAGCTGCGTCTTCCAGCTGTGTCTCTCACCCTCGCAGCTGTCTGGCAGCTGCGTCCTCCAGCTGTGTCTCTCACCCTTGCAGCTGTCTGGCAGCTGCGTCTTCCAGCTGTGTCTCTCTCCCTGTCGTGCCTGTCTGGCAGCTGCGTCTTCCAGCTGTGTCTCTCTCCCTCTCGTGCCTGTCTGGCAGCTGCGTCTTCCAGCTGTGTCTCTCACCCTCGCGCCTGTCTGGCAGCTGCGTCTTCCA
>NW_022437132.1:317783-337038 GCF_009761245.1 Sapajus apella
CGCCTGTCTGGCAGCTGCGTCTTCCAGCTGTGTCTCTCACCCTCGCAGCTGTCTGGCAGCTGTGTCTTCCAGCTGTATTGCAGCACGCTTGCTGTTTGGAGTTGTCCACAGAGCTCTGCAGCCAAAGCTGCCTCGGCAGGGCAGATGCCCCAGGAGTGATCCTGGACCCCATGAAAGGCAGGGCCAGAGGGAAGGGGAGCAGGGCCCTGCCTCAAATGCCCTGGCTCCAAAGTCAGGTCAATGCAATTGTCACCATGGCCATGGATGACCTGATGGCCTCTGCTCCCGGGACCCACCATCGACTGGGCACCTGTGGTCAGGACAACCCACCCACAGAGAGGTGGAGGGCAAACCACTCAGCCAATGCGGGACAGGGGCCCAGAGAAACAGCTGCTGTGTGAGGCCGGGTGTGGTGGCTCACATCTGTAATCCCAGCACTTTGGGAGGCTGAAGTGGGGGGGGTCACCTGAGGTCAGGAGTTTGAGACCAATCTGGCCAACATGGTGAAACCCCGTCTCTACTAAAAATAAAAAAATTAGGCCAGGCTCATGCCTGTAATTTCAACCCTTTGGGAGGCCGAGGCGGGCAGATCACCTCAGGTCAGGGTTCGAGACTAGCCTGGCCAACGTGGTGAAACTCCGTCTCTATTAAAAATACATATATTAGCTGGGCATGGTGGCGAGTGCCTGTAATCTCAGCTACTCCAGAGGCTAAGGCAGGAGAATCGCTTGAACCTAGGAGACAGAGGTTGCAGTGAGCCAAGATTGTGCCACTGCACTCCGGCCTGGGCAACAGAGCGAGACTCTGTCTCAAAAAAAAAAAAAAAAAAAAAGAAAGAAAGAAAGAAAGAAAGAAAGAAAAGAGAAAAAGCTGCTGTGGCCACAGTGCTTGTCCCCACTGGCCTGAGGTCCATGCTTACTCCCTAGGGCAGGCCCCAGAGCTGCCCGCCACATCGCCCGCGTACAGCCCCATCCAGCAGATCTGAGAGTCCCACATCCCTGATGGCCTCCAGGGGTCAAAGGTCAGGCCGCCAAGGCCAACAGAAAACCACTGGCAGCAGGGTGGGGGCTTAGCCAGCTGGTGGGCCCCAGAGGCAGCCCCTCCATCCCAGGGTACTGTCCACACCTCCTGGTGTCCTGAGAGTCCTCTTGAGCTGCTTTTCTGAAGGGTTCTGACCCCAGGAGGTCCAGGAGCTGGGACTGGGGCCAGGTAGATGCCAGGATATGGTCGACTAGGCCTGCCTGGAGGGTCAGAAGAGCCACTGACCGCCCGCCGGGCCTCAGGGGCTGGGGCAGGAGGAGGGGACAGCGGCTTGCCACCACCCAACACCTCCCCACTTGGGAGCCACAGACATCAGGGGACCGGTGGGCCCGGCCCCGCACCTGCCTCCCTGGAGACCTGAGTGCCCGTCCTTGCCTGGGGCCAGCCTGTAGCCTCGGGCAAAGTAAGCACCTCCTTGAGCCAGTGTCCCCTCAGCAAAGTGACTGTCCTGACCTGGCCTCATAGCCCCAGAGGTTCGTGTGTGACCCTCCATGACAGACCGGCCGGTGGGATTCGGCCCACGCTGGCCGTGGCCCAGGTCTGCTGTCCCGGGCACAGCTCAAGCACAGGGAAAGGCCAGAAGGCCTTTCCCAACCTCAGTGCAGTTTTCCCAAAAAAGGTGGCATCCAAGTGCAGGGGCCATGCCCCTGAGGAGCCTCGCACTGACTTTGGGAAGCAGCAGGTGAAGTCGCACCTCCCCAGGCAGCCTCAGGCCGATTCCTGTCCTTGTTGGGGCACTCCTGCCCCTGCCACAGTGACCCATCCTTATCCTCGCTGTTCCCTCACCGAACGCCCTTCCCGGCCCTGAGCGCCTCCATCCCACAGGCCTCTCCCCACGCTGCCGCCCCCACCGTTGGTACTCATCTGTCCTTTTACCTGACTCTCCCCAGCAGCCCCAAGAGCCCAGCAGCTGCCCCTCGGGCTGGCAAGGGGACACTGGATGGGAGGTGAGGAAGTGGGGCCCGGCGGGCAGCTGCCTTCGCCCCGGCCCACCTGTGCCCCGCCCACCTGTGCCCTCCGCTGCCTCCCTCTGCTCGGCTGTCCTCAGATGTCTCTCTCGGCTGCCTAGGAACCCCGAGGCCGCAGCCAAGTTCTGAGGGTGTGATTGTGTGTGCCGGGCCCCCGGCCCTTTGTTGCCGCAGCATCTGTCGTGGCAAACAAAAGTGCACTGGATTAGCCACAGTGGATTAAGAGATTTGCTTCTCAGAGTTTACCTAGTAACCTCACAATCGTGTCGGCGGGAGCTCTGAACCCCCAGGGCGCGCCTGCCAGGCCAACTGAGAGCTCAAGGCCTCTGTGGACAGCAGGGTGTGGTCGGGGGGGAAGAGACACAGCCACGGCTGTCCTCACACCCGGCTCGGCCCGGCTCGGCCGGCGTGCACGGCTCCTGCCGGCCTCCTCTGCGCAGAACTCAGGGAAGGGATGGCCTCGAGGAAGACGCGGAGGCCCCCTGGACCGCCTTCCAAAGGGCGTGGGTGTTGGGACCAGGTGCCCAGCTCGGGCCCCCTGCTGGGTCCACAGCAAGGACACGAGCAGCCTAGAGACAGCCGCGCAGGTGACACATGGGCCCCACGGTGCTGCGGGCACGACCTCTCTACTGTCACCTACAGTGTCCGCTCCTGCACGTACACGCATGCACGCGCACACACGTGCACGCGCGCGCGCACACACACACAAGCACACCCCGCTTTGATCTCCAAAGGAGACTCCATTGACAAGCTCTGAATCGCAGCTGCCCTTGCGGGGCCTGTCCCTGAAGTCCCGAGTAATGGGATTTGGCGCTTCTGATCCATCTGGGCAGGCCGCTCCCCGTCATAGGTGGACATTTTTTTTTTCTTTTTATCGCTTCTTTTTCTCTTTTTTTTTTTCTTCTCGAAATAATGCTGCTTAAACGGCACTGACTTGACATGGCCTGTCACCTAGCCCTGGAGCAGTGGCCGGGATGCCGGCCTGGATCGGTCAGGGGTCTTTGATGCCGCCTCTATGTGAAACCTGATGTGGAGGACGCACCAGGCCGGTTTCGGGGTCCGTGGTGCCGCGGGATTCGTCCCGCCTTGCACTGCTCCCTTTGTCTCTTCCCCAACCCTTCATTGGGACGCCCGGAGAGGGTGTCAGGGTGAGGGTGCCAGCGCTGCGCGTGGGCTGCGCTTGAGGGTGGGGCGGGCCGAGGGCAGGGCCGCAGCCGCGAGAACAATGGGCAGAGGAGGCGCGCCCACCTGTCCGCCCGGCCGCCTGCCCGGCTTACCTCACCTGCCTGGCTCCGTGTGCCTGCTCCTGCCCCACTGTCCCGCTGTCCGCCATGATGGGCTTGGACGTCCGTCCGAGCACTTCCAGCCACTCCAGGAAGCAGGTCCCTGCTCTTGGCCACTGTGTGGCTGGGAGGCAGAAGCGTGACTCTGGGCTGCAGCTTGGGCTCCCGCCGCCGATTGGCTGAAGCAGGGACCAGATGACGGGCCTCGGAACCCTATGGTAGCCATGGCAACCAGCCCCTTTAGACACCGCCACCCCCGAGCCACTCCTGACTGTTGAGGGAGCAGGCGGCACTGCCCGTGGGCCCATGCCAGTGTCCCCTTGGAGGAACGAGCCGGGCACGGCTGCATGGTAGCTGTTCCCACAACAGCTGTTAAGCGTTTGCGTGTGTTTCATTCATGTCCGGTGTGTGGGGTCCTTGTCCCTCTCCTGGCCTGTCCGGGGCCACTCCATCCCTGCCTGACCCCCAGCAGAGGTGGGAGCACTGGCCTTCCAGCCCCTGCTGAGAGGAGGACTTCAGGTCAGGCTTGCCCCAGGGGCTGAAGGCCAGGCCCAGTCGGGTGGGAAAATAAAGGATGGGAGCAGTGGGTGGGAGAGTAGGGAGAACTCCCCACCCCCACAGTGGGCAGAGCCAAGCTCTCACCCACCTCCGACGGCAAGGCTGCCAGCTTTATCTTCCCACAATCCACTTTACCGCCCTCTCGCTAGCTGCGGCCCGTGGAACACACATGTGCTCACACGTCCCGTCTCACGAGCCCTCCGAAGGCCCCTCCCGTGGCCTTGCTCCCTGGACCTTGGGTTCCCGCCGGGCAGGACTGTGGGACTTGGGCCATGCTGAGCAGACTGTCCGGCCAGCAGCTGCACACCGGTGGCCACACCTGCTCTGCCCTGGGCTGCAGTGCCCTCTTGTGTCCCAAGAACGCCTCTTCCCACTAGGGCGCAGCAGCCTCCGCCCCAGCAAGGCTTCCCCCCGTGTCTGTGTCTGGAAACCAGGCTTCTCAAGCATCACCACGGACATCCTGGGCCTTCCAGGGCACCGAGCATCCCCGGAGCCAACCCCACCCCCAGTCCTGTGACAGCCAGAAACAGTGCTGGTTTGTCCAAGCGCCCTGCATCAGCACTGCCTGGGCAAGGCCCCTTTGGAGGCCTCTGCTAATCTGGGGAATCTGAGTCACCCTTCCTGGCCAGGGCCCACCTCGCACCTGATGAGCAGAATCTGGTGGTGAACAGCTCCAGGGCCACAAGGAACAAGCGTGAGCTGTGGGCTTCTGTGCAGAAGCCAGGGCCGCTGTAGCCGAGAGGCCGCAGCCACGGCCAGAGGGGCCTGAGCGCCAGGGGAGCCTGCAGCATGGGTCTGTGGGGATCCCACAGTCAAGAGCGAGTTCAGGGCTGGCCCCAGGGATTTGGGCTTGGCATGGCCTGAGCGCCAGGGGTGTTGGGCTACGGCTGCTCTACCAGGACTCAACCTGGCTCTGGGCTTCCTCACACTAGCCTGGCCTGGTCCTGGGCTGCCTGTCCCAGGATAGAGCCTAGTCTTGAAGCCCCTCCCATACTGTGCCCAGAGCTACCAGCAGACCGGGTGTGGGCAGGGACGCCAGCCCAGGACAGCAGGCAGTGGCTGGGGAGGATGGTCCAGGGCTGGAGTGCCCTGCTGGGCGCAGAGCCAGCCTGGGGAGGGCTGCGGGGCACTGCACCAGACGAGCCCAGGCTGCTGCGCATGGCCATGTGGCCAGGGCTCCAGTTTGGGTGGCTGGTGGGTGTCAGAGGGACAAGAACTGGAGGGAGCCTGGGAGCTCCACACAACCCAGCCCATGTCTGGGGCAGAGTTACAGACAGGCACTGGTGAGAGGGAGAGGGTGGCCGAGGACTGAGGGTGGAGGCGCAGCCTGGCGCAGGCCCACGGGACACGCAGTGGCCTCCCGGCAGCTCCCATGGGCTCCCAACACCCTGAAGGGCACAGGGCAGGAGCAGAGGTGCCAGGCAACCCAGAGGGCCTACCGGCTTTCCTCACCCTTCTCTCCACTATCCTGATGCTTCTGTGCACTTAAGCAGGAGTCAGGAAGCAGGCAGGCCCTTGGGGTCAGGGGTCAGGCATGGAGTTGGGACTGGGTGCACCAGGCCAGCCTCACATCCACTCCACCCTACCCTTCCTGGCCTTGGCTTCCCCATCTCTAGGTGGAGTGATGTGGTCACTGACAGCCTTTCCAGGCCTCTGATTTTCTACCCCCAAGGGACCCCTGCCCACAGCCAAGGCGAGGGTCCACTGTCACATCCACAGTGCAGCCTCTGCCCGACACCAAGGCTGACTGTGGTCACGGACACACACGGGCTCTGCCAAGCCTGGGACACGTGGGGGGGACGCCCGGCCCCGGAGGGCTCCAAGAGGCTGGGCCAGTGCACGGCAGCTCTGCCTCCTGTGCAGCTGCCCTTGCTCTGTGGACACCCTCCCGCTTCAGGCACCTGAGGATCTGCAGGCCTCAGTGAGGGGAACTGGACGCTCTGAGATGGAGCCCAGCACTTCAGGAAGTAGCCTGACAGGTGTGATTGGTGAGGACGGCAGGAGGGTCTGGTGGCCCCGGCCTGGCCTGGCTCTGGAAGGGGTGGGCACAGGGAGAGGGAAGAGTGGCCGGCAGCCATTCCCAGGTCAGTTCCTGGGATCCCAACTGTTCTTGGCTCCCCACGTGCGTACGTGATGTCTGAGTGGGTGCAGTCCCTGGCTCATTGTGATCCTGGGGGATGGATGCGTCTGGCATTCACTGAAGGCCTCTTACCCTTTTCTCAATCAAGGACTTTTGTGGCCTCTGACCAAAAAGCAGTCAGGGCCCTGACCACACCCAGACCCCAGCTGTCTGGCCTGGCCACCCTGTGGGAGGACTGAACAGCCCTGGGCTCCAGCGAGGTGACTGGCATAAGCGACCTGCTGAGGCCAAACATAGCTCCTCCCACTGGCCAGCGGACAGCCTGGGCCCAGACCCACAACCCAGTCCATGCAGGTCAAGACACTGACATGCGCATCCCACCACTGCCCACGGGGACCGAGGCCAGCGGACAGCCTGGGCCCAGACCCACAACCCAGTCCACGCAGGTCAAGACACTGACATGCGCATCCACCACTGCCCACGGGGACCGAGGCCAGCGGACAGCCTGGGCCCAGACCCACAACCCAGTCCACGCAGGTCAAGACACTGACCTGCGCATCCACCACTGCCCACGGGGACCGAGGCCAGCGCCTACCAGCCCACCTCCAAGCCTAGCCCCTAACTCCTCGGGGCCCCCTGAGCCTGACGCGGGAACCCTTGGCAGGAGCCCTGCTTGCCCTGGGTCCTTGGCTGGGGTGGGAAAGGGCAGGTGGTGAGTTAGGAGCAGCCACCAAGGCCTGAACTGGGACGTGCCGGGGCAGGCGGAGGGGCTGGAGAGGGATCGGCTGAAGTTCAGGGCTGAACATGGGAACTGTAGGTGGGGGCAGGGAGTGGCCTGGATCAGCACCCGTAGTGTGGGCAGCTTGGCTGAGCCTTATGGCCTCCCAGAGCTGGGGCCGGGGCTGGCTGAGCACTGTCTGCTTTTCATACTTTTTTTTTTTCTTTTTGAGACAGTTTTGCTCTTGTTGCCCAGGCTGGAGTGCAATGGCGAAATCCCAGCTCACTGCAACCTCTGCGTCCTGGGTTCAAGTGATTCTCCTGCCTCAGCCTCCCAAGTAGCAGAGACTACAGGCACCTGCCACCACACCCAGCTAATTTTTTCCATTTAGTAGAGATGGGGTTTTACCATGTTGGCCAGGCTGTTCTTGAACTCCTGACCTCAGGTGATCCACCTGCCTCGGCCGCTCATTCACAGAGCAGGGGTGTTGCACAAAGGCACTGGTGTGTAGGGAGCACCAGGACACGTGGGCAGAGGTGCCATGTGGACAGACTGAGACCTCGGAGCAATCCCAGGGCTCTGAACCAGGAAGGTCCTGACGCAGTGACCCCTTGTGACCCCAGGAACCACAGGCTCCTCTGAGGTACAGCAGGGCCAGCTGCACACATCCTCTGGACTCTGCCACATCCCCCTGGGAGCCAGGGCCCCTCAATCAGCCATCAGGCCCCAGTCGAGCAGCTGCCTCCAGTTCACCCCATCCTGCCACCAGCTGGGGATGGCTTGGGCTCGGGGGACATAAGGCCCCCTTGTCATCCTGCACATGTGGCTGAGGGAGCCCTCCCTATGCTCCCTGGCAGAATCGAATGGGTCTGGAGGATCAGGATTTCCAGGTAAGGGTTGGGGGAGAGGGTCGGACACCCCTAAACCTCAGGGCGGGAAAAGCCTTAGGGTACACAGCCCGGCTTCTTGCTGGCCACGCCCCCACCCTGCAGGTCAGGTGGCAGGTAGCAGAGGAGAGGACACCAAGGTCACAGGCCCCCCAAGTTCATTCCCAGCTCCTGCACCACTATGCCACGAGAGTGCTGACCAGGCAAAGGCTCCCTACTCTGGCAGCTGCCACCAGCAGGGCCCTCATTGAGGGCCTGCCCCTCCTGGTTCCTTCCAGTCCTGGCAGAGCCAGGCCACAGCCTCCCTTGCCCTGCTCTGGAGAATGTTCCAGAAGGGCAGGAATGTGCAATGGAAAGGGAATGGGTGTCATTGCGGTATACCCCGGATGCCTCCAGCTACACCAGACCCTCTACCAGAGGAAAGACAGACACAGGACTGGGCCGGGGCAGTGGCTCCAACCTGTCATCCCAGCACTTTTAGGAGGCCGGCAGGTGGATCACCTGAGGTCAGGAGTTCCAGACAAGCTTGGCCAACATGGTGAAATCCCGTCTCTACTAAAATACAAAATTCAGCCAGGCATGATGGTGGGACCCTGTGGTCCCAGCTACTTGGAAGGCTGAGGCAGGAGAATTGCTTGAACCCAGGAGCCGGAGGTTGCGGAGAGCTGAGATTGCAGCACTGCATTCCAGCCTGGACAACAGAGCGACACTCTGTCTTAAAAAAAAAAAAAAAAAAAGACACAGAATGGAACCTCAGTCTCTTCGGCTCAGCTGGGGATGGGCAGCCGGCTACAATGCCCATGGCCCATCAGAGGTCTCGGGCAGCAGGGGCAGGGGTGACAGGGTCAGGATCCCCAGAGAGAACCCCAGTCCTCAAAGCAAAGATGCACACGCGCAGCCTGGCCCAGATTTTACTCGCTCCCGGCCCCACGGGCACAAGGAGCACTGCCTCCCAGGGATCCCTGCCAAGCCGGCCCCGGGCTGGAAGCTGCAGGATCCACCCACCGGTGGCCCTCACGGCCCCCCAGAATCTGTATCCTCAGTGCAAAAGGCCTGGCGAGGAAGGCTGAGCCTGGAGGTCAGGCACGGAGGGCCTGTGCGCTCACTGGCCACTGGCTGTCTTCTGCACCAGCACCGGCTCTGACAGTGCCTGCCGCTGCAGCCGCTGGATCAGCTCCTCCGCGTAGACCTTGAACAGGGGTACAGGGTCCTGAAGGAGAGAGGGGCTCACAGTGAGACCAGGGAAGCCCAGGGCAGCTGGAGTTCTGGCGGGAACGGGACCAGCGGCTGCTGCCCGAGGAACCAGGGCCTGAGAGGCCCTGGAGGGCGGAGCCCTGTCTGTCAGATGAGGAGCCCCCTCCCCTGGGGACACTTGAGGCACACACCTGCCCCTGTCCTGTCCCTGTGGTCATAAAGAGAGGGAATGGGGGCAGCCAGCTGCCACCCCATCAGGGGCTCCCTGTCCCGACAGCCACCACAGGCCCCAGAGCCCTCCAGGGAACAGAGGGAAAAAGGAAGAAGACCCTTGGATGCTGGTGGCTGACCAAACCCTCCGTGCAGCAATCCTTCCCCTCCTACTGGGGTCCTGTGGTGGGAGAGGGTGGGGACTCAGAGGGGAGGGGCGGGCCGTGCTCCTCTGCAGAGCAGTGGCCCCTCATGCAGGCTCTGTCCAAGCAGCACTCCCCAGCCCCGAACGCCAGGCCCTGGGTGGGCAGCTCACACTCTCACCTTCTCCTCCAGAAGTCTCTGCTTTTCAATGGCCTCTTCCAGCGTGAGGCCCACCCACTCTGCCTCCTCCTCTGGGATGACAAATTCCTAGGCAGGCAGCGGTGGAAAGCGCGGTGAGGCCCAGGGCCAGGAGGAGGCTGCAGGCGCAGGGAGCGGGACGGAAACCCTCACCTTGTACTTGTCGTAGATGGCGGCCCGCCGTTCGGGGTCCTCGGGGTGCAGCTGGGGGTCTTGCCGGGCAAGCCGAAGCAGCATGCCCCGCTTCAGGTCCATCCCGAACTTGGAGCACAGGTCCTCCTTCGGGGTCTGGCAGGAGGCTCACATGGGACCAGGCGCCAGCGGCAGGGCCCTCCTACCCTTCCGGCCAACCGACTGGGCTCCTCTCTAGCAGCTGGTGGTGTCAGGACATGACAGAGAAGGCCCGGGGGGGCCACCCCAGCACCCGGGCACGGGGGTGGGATCAAGAGAGAGCGAGCAGGGAGAGGCGGCTCTGCTCACTCAGGTCCCACGAGCAAGTCAGACACCCACAGAGCAACGGCCTCTCCTGCAGGCAGGAAACCCCAGTGGCGTGCCCCAGAAAGGGGTGTGGCCCCATTCACGCTTTGCCAGTGACCCTCCTGCGCAGATGCCGGCGTGCCCTGGTGTGATGCTGACCTGGGGATCCCTTGCGTCTGACTGGCCCTTCCCCGACCCCGCCATGCACTGGCTGGCACGGCACACCCCGCCTTGCTTGCCTTGAGGATGTAGAAGTCGAACCCGTAGGCCTCGTCGATGAGGTCCAGAGTCCGCATGGTCACGGTCACGGTGAACTTCTTGTCCAGGATCTCACTGTACAGCTCCCGATCAAATAACTGCGGCTTCCACACTTTCTTTACCCTCTTGGAGAGCTGAGGGTGCGACAGCCCCGGTGAGTGCTCCCGCTTCCCCTACAGACCAAGGGGGCCCTAGGGAACTGCCCTCATCCTCCCTGGGCGACTCCATCACGAAGCACTGCTGTGAGCCTGGGGACTTGCAGCTGGGTGGGCTGGACCCCCAGCCCAGTGTTGCCCTAGCCTGACCCCTGGACCTGGCTGCATGCCCAGAGGTCAGCTGCCCCCCAGCAAGTTGGCTGCGCCTGCCCTTGCCACATGGTTGCTGCTGCCTTTCAGAAATGCGTGCAACCCTACAGTTCACAGGCCCTCCCTTTCCAAGCTGGAGGTGACACAAATCTCCCCAGAGGCTTCAACAGTCCCACCAGGAAGGCCACCAGAGCAGCCTCGAAGCTCTGCCCTCCAGAGGACCCCGACCCTCACATCCTCATCCAACTACAGATTAGGAGCCGGACGGCCGCACGGGCGTCCCAGGAGAGTTTAGGGGGCAGGCGGCCGACCCCCAGCCTCGCCTCCCCTACCTGTTCTGCTCCACACACAGGCCTCCTCCCCATCCTAACTTTACCGGACTCCCCAGGGACTTTGGCTGCTCCCCCAGCCTGGATCACCCCACCTCACCCTGCTTTATCAGTGCTGTTTGCCAAACTGCGGGTCTTCACTCTCAGCGTGCTCCTTTGCCAGAGCCCCGTCTCCGCCAGGCCGTAGCCCCCGGGACCCATGGCGTCTCTCTAGGCACCCCCGGTGGCCTGCACAGCACCGGCACAGCCGAGCCCCGGGGGAGCCCCTGAAGCCCGCCTGCTGACCCACCTTGTCGTTGTTGGTGTATCTTTGTCCTACGATCCAGCCCTCGCCGCCCCACAGCCCCCGCTGGGACTCGCGGGGAAAGTAGATGGGTATGGGCACGTCTTCCACACGCTCCCGCTGCCCGTTCTTGGGGTTGATCTTGAACTTGGCTCCATGGGGCCGATAGTGCACGGGAGTGGGCGTCCGCTCCTCCTCCAGGGAGCGCAGGAAGTGCTTGGGCAGGCGGGCACAGATGCCCTCCCGCAGCTGCAGCCGCTTCCAGAGCCCCACGGGGTACTTGTGCAGGGGCATCGCGCCTGGAGGAAGGTGGGGGCTCACACTCACCCACAGCCCGGCCCGGCCCCCGGCTCTCCCGCCCCCGCCCCTGACCCCGGCTCCCGCCCCCCCGCCCCTGCCCCTGCCCCGGCTCCCGCCGCCCCCCGATCCCCCCGCCCCCAGCTCCCGACTCCCGCTCCCTGCCCCCGGCTCCCGCCCCCCCGCCCCTGCCCCTGCCCCGGCTCCCGCCCCTGCCCCTGCCCCGGCTCCCGCCGCCCCCCGCCCCCCCCGCCCCCTGCCCCCGGCTCCCGCCACCCCCCCCCCCGCCCCCCCCCCCCGCCCCCCGCCCCGGCTCTCGCCCCCCGCCGCCCCTGCCCCCGGCTCCCGCCCCCTACCCCTGCTCCGGCTCTCACCCAAGTCCCCGCCTGCGCCCACCTGCCCCTCCCCAGCCGCCCCGGCCGCCCCGGCCGCCCCGGCCCCCGCCCGCACACCTGCCAGAGCCCACCTTTCAGAGCTCTGAATCCGGCGCCCCACAGGAACCGGAAGCCGATCTGCCGGGCCTGACCCTCTCCCACCGCTGACTGGCTGCAAAACCCATCCGTCTACCCCAGTCCCGCCCCATCTCCCGTCTTTAGGGACCGTGAAAAACACCCTGCAGAGACAGCAGCAGCCGCTCAAGGCACCGTTGGCAATGTGCGGCCCCGGCGTTCCCGCGAAGGGCGTCGCGGGGCCCGTTTTCCCGGGACACACCTCCCCTCCCCGGAAAGGAGCGCAGAAAAAATGTGAAAACTCGCTTAGTTTGAAAAGTCACTGTAGAATATTAAATTCACCAATAGCAGATAAATCAGATCTACATAAAAATATGTCTTAATGTCTTAGAATTTTCTTTTACCCCAAAAAACCCCATATATACAAGTTTCTCCTTTATGAGCCTAGAGATTGCTTTGGTGGCCAAGTGCAGGGCGGCTGGGGAGGTAAGGCCCTCGGGAAGACCACGCTCAGGACAAGCCCCAGAAGGGAAGCCCTCAGAGCAGGCCTCCATGGCAGGATGGCAGGCCTCGCAGGCCTCCGGGAGGGGCCAGGCGTTGCTCCTGGTCCTGGCTTCCCACGCAAGGCTCGCATGGCGAGCAGAGACAGCCCAGCCTCCAGAACACCTCCCAAGCACAGAGACAGCCTGGTGCAGGGGGCAGCCACCGCCACAGCTCCTGGGACCAAGAGGAGGCTCCCTGGGGGCCCCGAAACACTGGGGTGGGCGGGACCGGGCTGGGAAGGGGTTCCCTGTGGGCCACACCCCCTGAGCAGCAGAGCAGCCCAGTCCCACAAGGCTCTTCTCAGAGACCCTGGCTCCAGAGCCAGGAAAAAGCGAGGGGCAGGGCAGGAGCCTACATTCCCAGCGCCCATCAGCTCTGGGGGGGACCTTGGTCGCCTGTCCCTATCATGACCCCAGTAGAAGAGGGGGATCTTCCATGCTCCAGGCAGGCTGGCACCAGGGGCACCCAGGGGCCAGGACCGGGGTTCTGGGAGGGCACAGCTCCCAGCCACAGTGCTGGGCTTAGGCCTCCTGAGCCCCAGCTTCGCCAGGGAGCGGGATCACAGGGAGTCCTTCTCCCTGTCTTTAGCCCTCCGCAGGCCGGCACAGCACATGGCCCCACCCTCACACAGACACCTGTCCTCTGCAAGCCACACGAGGGAGCTCAGCAGAGAGTCAGCAGGCGGGCGGCCGCGGGAGAGGTGCGACTGGTGGGGACCTCCCCTCGGTAGGAGGAAGAGAGAGGGTGCGCGGGCCAATTTTATTCAGCTGGAAATCAGTCTTCCCCAGGGCTGGACGGGGTGCCTCCCCCCTCCCCATAACAGCTCCTGGCTGAAGAGGGTGTCGGAGCAGCGGGGGTCCCGGGCCGGTGTCACGTCACTGTGTACAGCTCCTCACGGTCGTTCTTGCAGATCTGATAGTGGCAGGGGAGTTTCTGCGAGCAGGCCCAGGGCTCGGCGGGCCCGGTGGGCGGTGGCAGCAGCAGGGCCGCGCTCCCGGCCAGCAGGACGTGCCAGATGCTGTGTGTGTAGTAGTAGTTGTGGCTGGTCATCATGCAGGTGTAGATGGCGATGCCCACGGAGGCCATGGAGACGCCGGGCAGGAGGTAGAAGGCCCAGCGCTGCCACGAGGTGGGGTAGCACTGGCGCCGGTGCCCGCAGCGGTACACCTGGAGAAAACGGCCAAGTGGCCCTCAGTGCAGATGGGACCCTGGCTGCAGCTCCCAAGGCCCGGGAACAGTGGTTCCTGGGGGCCTGCCCAGGTCTGGGCAGCTGAACCACAAGGGTGGACTGCTTCGAGGGGGCTCAAGGCCATGGTCCTCAGGGATACAGCCGTGCTGGGCCCCTGTGGGCGCCACAGCAGCCCCCAGCAGATGCAGGCATTCAGTGGTTGGAACGGGACCAGGAACAAGGCCAGAGCAAGGGGCCAGGCCCTCTTCTTCGACCATCTGGGCAGGAGCGCCAGCCAGCCCGGCTCCTTACCCACATGGAGGCCATGATCACAAAGGCAAAGAGGCAGGGCCCCAGCATGTTCCAGATGCCCCTGCGGTCCAGCTGCAAGGACATGGCGATGACCAGTGTGCCCAGGAGAAACAGCACCTGGGTAAGACACAGGGATGACTGAGGGCCCCAGGCCCGGCAGGACCAGGTGCACCCCAGGGCACCGCAGCACCTCTGCCTGCCCCCCTCGGAGCTGCTTGCACCCTTCGACCAGCTTTGCCAGGTGGCCGGGAAGCGCCCCTCCTTCAGCTTCTGTACTGCACCACAGGTGAGTGTGGCCATGCAGACGCCTCTGGGGGACTAGAAGGAGGTCACACAAACTGGACAGCCATGTGTGGCAGCTCTGCACCCACACATTCACCAGCCCCCTGCACCCCTGGGTTTCCAGGAGTCTCCCATCAGGGCAGGTTCAGTCTCCCACCCAGTGCTCCACGGAAAGGAGGTCCCATCCCTGAGTGTCCGTCAGATATCTCTGCTCACAACCTATCTGCACCTCTCTGCAGGTTCAGACCCTGCACTCAGCCCTGTAGGTCCCTGGTGCTGGCCAGCCTCCCCGCCGCCCTGGCAGCAGGGCTCCCATGGGCACCCCCTTGGGGCAGTACCCAGCCTGCAGTTCCCAGAGCAGACAGGAGGGCAGAGCATGCAGCTCACAGGCCCAGGGCACAACTCTCCCTGCGACAGCACTGGCTGCCACAGAGTCCCCAGGGCATCCTTGGCACCAAGGACCCAGGGAGCACAGGTGGGGGCTTCTCGAGGGCTGGGGCCTGCCTCCCCTGCCTACCACCTTCCTTCCTGGCATCCTCCAAACAGCTAGCGGTGCTCCCTCACAACTGCCCGCAGAGTCTCAGAGCCGCGTCTCCATGCGGCATCGCGTAAGACACGAGGTTTCTTTTTCCTTTGCTTTTGTCACCCGGGCCGGAGTGCAGTGCTGTGATCTCAGCCCACCCAGCGCCTCCCACCCCTGGGATCAAGCAATCCTCCCACCTTAGTCTCCCGAGTGGCTGGGACCACAGGCACGCACCACTACGCTCAGCTCACTTTTTGGGTTTTTTTGTACAGCCCAGGCTGCTCTTGAACCCCTGGCCTCATGGGATCCTCCCGCCTCAGGCTCCCAAAGTGTTGAGATTACAGGTGTGGGTCACCATGCTCAGCGAGATACGCAGTTTCCAGGGGCCGTGCCCACTGCCGGTCCGGCCCCTCCCTCTGTGCTGCGTTGCACAGGCTGTATCTGGGGGTCCTGCTCCCCAAGAGCCCACACCCCAGCGTCGAGGGTCACTCACGTATTTCAGCACTGTCTTGAGCCGCGCCATGCACAGGATGGTAACCCAGATGGCCGCCCCGGAGCCCAGGAAGTCACAGTACTGCAGCGTGTCGTAGCTGAGGATGCACAGCACGGCCTCCCCAGGCTGGTCGCAGGCGTGGTAGAACTGTGGGGAGGCCCAGTAAGTGCAGCCCCCTCCCACCCCACGCCCCTGCAGGAGGGTCCGGCCTACCGTGGAGAAGAACATGGTGTAGGCGTAGACGGAGGCCTCCACCAGGTAGAAGCGCTGCACTGACACGGCGATGGGGGCCAGGAACATGAGGTTGCTGAGCGTCAGCAGCAGTGTGGCTGCCTTCTGCTGGGCCACCGTCTGGGCCGTGCTGTTGTCCGTGCAGCTCCACCCACGCCAGCCTGGGTGCACACAACCCCCAGGGCGGAGGCTGGGGGCACTGCCGAACCTCAGGGCCCACCCCTTGCCCAGGACCCTGCAGAAAAGCCCCTTCCTCACCCAGGAGCAAGCTGGGCAGGCGAGGTGGGTGGGAGCCGAGGTCAGGAGCCAAGATCAGGTATTCCACCCCTGGGGATAGCTCGTGCCTGTGCCCAGCAGATGGGTTGTTGGTGGGGAACAGGGAAGTAGGGAGGAGGCTTTGCCCCTGCGTTGCTCGGCAGGGGTCTTTCTCCAGCCCCAGGGGAAGGGCATGGCACAGCACTGGGAAGCCAATAGCCACAGTCCCAGGGCGGGCAGGCCTGGCCCTCACCTGCCTTGCAGCTGCAGCCGGCATACAGGTAGCCGTGTCTGCGGAGCAGGAGGCACTGGCCATACGGTCCACAGTCGTTCAAACAGGGCACCAGCTGCAAGGTGGTCTCCACATGGACGGCGGCCTGCTCACAGTCCCTGTGAGGAAGGGGCCACAGGAAAGCTGGTGCAGGGATCTGTCGGCCACCCAGCCAGCGGACACCAGAACCCAGCACGGAGGCCCCCACCTTTCCGCAGCCCTGCAGGAAGCACCCTGCTGGCCGGGTCACTCTGAACGCCAACACTGGGCAGCCAGGGCCGGGGTCCTGAGCGAAATGACAGGGCGCCTGACTCCTGCCCCTGCCCCAGGTTTACTTACTCCTCGTTCTCAGAGCACATGAGTTGCAGGGACAGGTACCAGTTGTCCGTCTCTGGGTAGGGGATGATGAGGTTGGCCTTGTGAGACCAGGCGCTCAGAGACAAGGGGTGTCCCTGGAAGAAGGCTGCAGGGGGCCGGAGAAGCTGTCAGAGGAGGCCAGGGCGGGGGTCTGGCCGGAGCCACACTGACGGGACACCTGCCGGTCCTACCTGTGGTGCAGTTGAGCGAGGTGTTGAAGCTGAGGAAGGGCGAGGCGGCATTCACGCAGGCCGCAACGAGGGTCTCATTCCTGATCTCTGTCTGGAAAGGGAGCGGGTGCCGGCTCAGCCCCAGCAGCCCCCCAGAGGCAGCAGTGGCATCCGCCCCCCATGCCAGCTCAGCCTGGCACTGAGACTCCTGTGGGCCCACCGGGACCCTTCCTCCCTGGGCCCTGGGACTCCCTGCCTCAACCCCACCTCTGACCCTAGCCATCCCACAGCCCTGGGGCCTGCTGACAGCAGCAAGGCTGCCCAGCTGGGGAGGCCCCCTCTGACGGGCCCCTGTTCTGGCCCGGACCCGCTGCTGTCACCATGTTGCCTGTCCCAGCGCCAAGGTAGGTGAGGAAGCCCTGCCCAAGCCCGGGCCACAGGCCCCATGCAGGACGGCGGCTACCTTGTTGGCCCGCAGGGAGACAGTGAGGGAGCCGCCGCTGTCCATGCCGGTGTTGAGGCGCAGCCGCATGACGGAGGGCGTGTCCGCACGCACTGCCACCGAGAGCCTGTCCAAGGGCTGGAAGTGCACAGACACCACGTCCGTGTCTTCCCGTGTGACCGGGTGGTTCCTGAGGCAGAAGGGGCCGCCACCCGCGCCGCCACTCCTGCCCAGGTCCGGGTGCTCAGGGCCTGGGGACGGCCAACCAGCAGAGGCGTTGAAGGTCTGGTTCTGGCCGCTCTGCAGGAGGGGCTGGACGGTCACACTCCACGGCCTGCAGGCTGCCAAGAGGACAAGGGGCTTGGTTAGAGGAAGGTGTGGGTGTCTGGGGGCAGGGGGCAGGGGGCAGGGCCATCCCTCCCCGCCCCCGTGCGGCCCACCTGTGAGGGTGGCTACGGCGCTGAAAGCCACTGTCCCGTGGGGCCCCACCAGGCTCTCAGCTGTCAGGTGCAGCCACCGGTCCCAGGGCGGCGAGGGCAGCAGCAGGCGGCAGGGCTGGGGGGCCCGGGCGCAGGTGAGCACCTTCTGGAAGTTGCCAGGCAGGGTGACCGGGCCCACGGTGAGACGCATGGGGCAGCCCAGGCTCCCGTTGGACACGCAGCCCTGCAGCTCCAGCAGAAGCTCCCGTGTGTACTCGGGGACAAAGACCCTGTGGTGAGGGGATGTCGCTGGCTCAGGTGTGCCACCCCTCCGCCCGAGGGCAGGGACCCTGCAGCCAGGGGGTGCAGTGTGCCCAGGCTCTTCCATCCCCCAGCCCACTCTGGTGGGGGCCAAAGGGGGCTGGGCATCTGGACCATTTCCCAGCCCAACCCCAGGGCTCAGGGCCAGGCTCTGTCACCACCCCACCACATCCCAGGTAGGGCTGGAGGGCGGAGCTGGGCTGCCCCTGGCCCCCACTCACTTGAGGTAGCTGGGGTGGGAGACGAGGGTCTGAGGAAGGGGCACATCCGGCTTCACGATGGAAATCTCAACCACCCGCTTGACCAGCATGTCAGGCTGGAAGACATAGGCACAGGTGGGAGCCAAGCCCTAGGGAAAGAACAGGTGGGGTGGTGGGGTCAGAGGATGCAGGTGGGAGACAGGGTCCCCCTGGAACCCCAGGCGTGCAGGGAGCAGGGCTGGCCCCATAATGTGCTGTGGAGGCCAGAGCAAGGACCACCCTGCAGAGGTGACCGGCAGGGGCCGGCCATGCCCCCAAGGTTCTCTGCCTCCATCCCCAGAGGGCAGTCCCCCTCACCTTCAACTCGATCTTCTGGGATGAGGGGGGCAGGTGGGCGGCCACGAACCAGTCCCCGGGGGCCGGGTGGGAAACGTTGACCGAGACGTTGCTTAGCGGTGCGGCGCTCAGTGGCACCCTGACCTGGAAGGAGGGCTGCACCGACGTGTTGTCAGGGAAGCGGGTGCCCAGCGGGTTGATGACAGGAGGGGCGCCGGAGCGGAAGTGTCTGCAGACGGGAGAGCAGCGCAGGGCTCAGGCGCAGGCCTGGGCCAGGTGCAGGAGGCTGGGCGGGGGGCGGGAGGGCAGGCTGCCACATACACGGTGATCTCTGCGTCGGTGCAGGCGGCGCCGCTGTCCCTCGAGACCTGCAGAAGCCAGCGCAGCAGCACGGTGTCTGGGGGCACGCGGAAGCGGAAGAGCCTGGCGCTGCCGTACCAGCTGTAGAAGGACAGCCTCTGTGGAGCCTGCGAGAAGTGCTCGGACACCAGCCCCGGCTCTGCGGGGAGAAGGAGGCGTCAGCTGGGCTGGGAGCAGAGGATGAGGCCCCAGGGAAAAAGGGCTGGGAGCCCCCAGGGACCCACCTGGAGCCCTTGGCACACCAACTCTGAGCCTGGCAAAGGCCATGGCTACCCTCTGGCCCTAGAGATCGTTGCCCCTCAGCCAGCCCTCCGGCTCCTCTCCCCAAACTGCCTACATTCCGCCCTCCAGGCACCTGGGCCTTTCACAGCTGCTGCCTCACTGCTTCCAAACAAGCCCCAGGGCACCCAGCACCCATTGCCACCCTACCTCCTCCAGCCTCAGAAGACCCCCCTCCCCAGAGCCAGCCTCCAGCCAGGTCAAAGCTGAAGAACACAGCGGGCGTCATCACATCTGCCCTGGATGCTGAGGCACAGCCCTCCCACCCCCTCTGAGCCTCCCACGTCCCCTTCCCTGGATGGGTTGGCTGCCTGCTTGGGCTATGATGTCTTTGGACACAGCCAGAGCAGAGCCCAGATTCCCCCTTACCCAGAGGGAGACCCTGCATGTGGGAGGGACCCCAGGCCAGAAGCCTGGCCAGCCATGAGAACAAGAGGATAGCTGCCTGCTGCGTTCCAAGTGGGCAAGGCTCCTAACTATCCTCAGGGCACGTGCCCATGCCTGATGCTGGGATGGAGGAAGGCCCGTGGGAGACAGCCTGCCCGTGGCCCCAGGAGAGGACCCGCTGGAGACACCCTGCCCGTGGCCCCAGGCGAGGACCCGTAGGAGACACC
>NW_022437132.1:337048-347197 GCF_009761245.1 Sapajus apella
CCTGCCCGTGGCCCCAGGCGAGGACCCGTAGGAGACACCCTGCCCGTGGCCCCAGGTGAGGACCCGTGGGAGACAGCCTGCCCATGGCCCCAGGGGAGGACCCCTAGGCTCTCACCCCCAGCCTGGGGCCAGCCCTAGCCTCATGCCTTAGTGACTTTAAGCATCCTTCCCTCCCTGGGTCCCAGCTTCCTCCTGGGAAGGCCAGGGTGGAGGGCCCCTCCCTCAGAGGTTAATGAATGACCAAAGCTTCAGGAAGAAAAGCACAGTGGACACGGCAGGGTGAGGCCTCCTCCCCTTCAGTCGCAGCTCCCCATCTGGCAGACTCAGAAGCCTCCCTCCGTCTTGCCGGGAGAGTGGCCAGGCCAGGTCCAGGCCCCTCCTGAGGAGGAAGACAGGTGAACCTTGGGCTCTGCTGCCAGCCTTGTCACGCTCCCACAGAGACACCTGAAGAAACAATACACTGCCAAAAGCAGCCTGTTGGCAAAGCCAGGCGAAGCTTCAGGGGAGCCTGGTGTGGGGGCTGGGCAGGGGCAGGCGACACCCACAATGCATTTCAGGCCTTCCAGGTGTCGGCTTGCCCCCAGGTCCCACCCACCCGGCTGTGGCCTGATAATGTGGGCAGGTAACGCTCCAGTGCTGGGAACTGAAGCAGGGCTACCCCCAAGGACCACGGTTTCCTGGAGAGACGGCCGGCCTCGGGGGGTGGGGGCAGGCAAGGGAGGCCACCTGCAGCTTGAAGCTCCTGGCCCAGCTGGAGCAAAGCCCTGGGACTCTCTGGCCCTGAAGCACCAGCCTGAGGACACCTAGAACCCAGCTGGTGGCTGTGAAGTTTCAGCAGGTGCACAGAGATGAGAGATCTGCTCAAGCTTGTCCTGACACCCAGTCCCCAACTCCCAGGGCTCACAGCGCCTCCAGGTCTCTCCCAGGGCTCTCAGCCCAAGCTCCTTGCTCGAGACACCCACACGTTCCGGGCTGTTAGTGGTGCTCTGAGCCCGAAGTGACCACAGGGCGAGGAGAGCCAGCTACACATCCCCCTGCCTGCCCCACAGCCCCTCCACGGACACAGGGCCGGGTGGGAAAGCGGGGAGTGAAAGTCCCTGAGCCTGTCCTGGGAACCTGAGTGAAGGAGGGCGTCTCCCATATCCTCCAAACCAGGACAGGCACCCATGGGAAACCCCGACCACCCACAGAGCCAGAAACCAGGGGCACAGAGCTGTTGCTCCTCAGCAGGCTGGGAGGAGCTGAGGGGCTCAGCCAGCCCGCCAGGCCTCTCCACTGCCCACACCCAGGCGTTCCATCTCCCAGGGACCTTCACCAGGCCTGAGCTCTGGGACAGAGGAGAATTTCCTTTGCCATCTTCCAATGGAGTAAGGTTTTTTTTTGAGACAGAGTTTCGCTCTTGTTGCCCAGGCTGGAGTGCAACCTCCGCCTCCTGGGTTCAGGCAATTCTCCTGCCTCAGCCTCCTGGAGTAAGGTTTTTTTGAGGGTCTCACTGTCACCCAGGCTAGAGTGCAATGCCATGAACATGCTCACTGCAGCCTCAGCCTCCCACGTACTGGAACCGAAGGCGTGTACTACCATACCCAGCTGAATTTTTATAGAGACGGGGTCTCCCTTTGTTGCCCAGACCAGTCTCCTGGGCTGGAGGGATCCTCCTGCCTTGGCCTCCAAAAGTGCTGGGGTTAGGCGTGAGCATTGAGCCCGTCATGGAGCCATTTATGTATGTATGTATGTATTTTGTTTATTTATTTTAGTTAAAGACAGGGTTTCACCATGTTGGTCAGGTCGGTCTTGAATTCCCGACCTCAGGTGATCCGCCCGCCTTGGCCTCCAAAGTGCTTGGATTACAGGCGTGAGCCACCATGCCCGGCGTATTTATTTATTTTTATATCTATCTATTTTTTTTTTTTTTTAGAGACAGGGTCTCGCTACCTTGCCCAGGCAGGAGTGCAGTGGCTATTCACAGGCGCGATCCCACTACTGATCAGCACGGGAGTTTTGACCTGCTCTGTTTCCAACCTGGGCCGGTTCGCCCCTCCTTAGGCGACCTGGTGGTCCCCCGCTCCCGGGAGGTCACCATATTGATGCTGAACTTAGGGCGGACACCCAAACGGCATAGCGCACTACAGCCCGGAACTCCCAGACTCAAGCGATCCTCCCACCGCAGCCTCCCGAGTAGCTGGGACCACAGGCAGGCGCCACCGCGCCCGGCACCACGGAGCCATTTAATCGGGGACACGGTCCTCGGGGAAAGCCGCCTTTCATCTCTAGATGTGCCACGCTCAGAAATCAGGAGGCACAGCCCCCAAAAGAAACAGGAGCTCAAAGGAGCAGTATTTCAGGGAAGGGGAGGGGGTGGGGGCCGGGAAGTTGGGGAACAGCAAGGATCAGCTGCCGGGCACCGGACGTGTTAGCCCCTCCAGCTGCCTGGCAAGGACTCGGCCCACACGGCCGTCGGGAGCCCCAGGCCACAGAAGCCAGGGCAAGTCCTCACCATCTCCGGGTGGGCTCCACACCCGCGCCCCTAGCCTGCGGAGACCCTGAAGGGAAACACCTTCTCCCCGTGGGACCGCAGTCAGGGACCGGGACCCTCAGGGAACAGAAATCCAAAGGCAGTCCGGCAAGTTTCTGAACAAGAGGGGAGAGGGGCGCCCAGTCCCCCTCAGTGCCCCGGACCACCAGGCTCCTCTGCCAGCTGCGAGTCCCTCCTCCCAGAAGCAAGGCCGGCTGTGGAAGCGGCTGCATCAGGGCTGGTGCTCACTGTGGGAGCCATGATGTCCCCGGACCCCGCTCCAGGGTCTAACAACTTTCTCCGGGCGCTGGCCCTCCCCAGGCCGGACCGGGCCGCGGAGCTCCCAGCCCAGCCACTCCTCCCTCCCAGCTGGAGTCCGGGGCAGAGTCCCCCGGCCCCTCCACTTCCCTGCCCAGAGCACGGCGGGCGCTCTGGACCTGAGCGTTTTGCAAGGAGGAGGGAGGGCAGAGGGCGCTCCAAGGGGCCGACGTGGTCGAACCGGGTTCGGGGGACTGAGGGTCCCGTCCGCCTCGGCCCCTCGGACACTAAGCGCCGCAAAGGGCCACCCTGAGCCCCAAACTCCCGCCCTGCGCCTGCGCCAGGTGAGCGCACAGGTGCGCCCGGGAGAGTCACAATCCCGCCCCGCCCGCCCTAGCCCCTGATGGGCCCCCGGCCCCAATGGCGGCCCGGCGCCCATGGTGACCGCCCCGCGCCCCCGAAGGCGGCCCCGCGCCCCCATGACTGCCCCGCGCCCCCGATGACCGCCCACGCCGCTCGCTCACCGCTCTTCCTGCTGTCGCCGGCGGCGGAAGGCGGGGGCCGGGCGAGCAGCAGCAGCAGCAGCGGCCCCGCCACCACTGCCGCCACCGCCTCGCCCCAGGTCCCGGTGCCAGCCCGGCCCATGGCTCCGCGCTCCGCCCGGCGCTACGCGGCCCGCGTCCCGCGCTGCCAGCCCCCGCCGCCGCCCTGGCAGCCTCCGCCGCCGCCGCCGCCTCTGCCCCCGGCGCCCATGGCCCGGCCGGTCCCCGCCGCGGTCGCCCCGGGCACTTCCGCCCTCAGGCCCCGCCCCGAAGGCCCCGCCGGGAACCGGGGCGCGGACGCTGGGAGCGGGGCGAGGTCACGTGGGACGTGCAGGGTCGGGGGGCGCGGAGGGGGCGCGCGGGACGCGATGGGGACACGCAGGACATTGTCCCGAGGCTTCCGCGCCAGGTGGCCGAGTCCCAGCCCCGCTCAGCCGGGACCTCCGTAGCGGGCGCGGGGAGCCCGCGGGGCGCAGAGGCTCCGACCTCCGCCCGGACCGAGGGGGGCCCGCGCCCTGCCCTGCCCTTCCCCGCGCGCGTGGGCCTGAGCCAGGCGCCTCAGCACCGGCACCCCCGGGCCGGCCTCCCCACCCTCACGCCGCAGAGCCGCCGCAGGTGCGCGTGAGATCCACGCGCGACGCCCAGACCAGAAGGCTGCTGTGCCAGGGACTGTGGCACCCGCCCGCGGGGGCCGTTCACACGCGTGCGCGGCGCTTACACAGGGATGGATTCCCACCGTCAAGATTTAAGCCTAAAAAAGGAAGCGATGAAACCTGGAAGAAAACTCGGGGAAGCTGTTTCCATCTTGGGGACGAGGCGGCTTTTCCAAGTGTGGCGCGGAACCCACTCCGTCGTGGGTGGGGGGACGTCTGCAGAGCAAAACTGCATGAGCGAGGTCGAAAAGACGAGCCCCCACTGGGAGACGGGGGCACAGCCTGCAGCTCACATCGCAGAGCTCACCTTAAACGACCGTGCCAACGCTCCCGAACGAAACACGCGAGGACAGCTGCCCGGGATCCGCGGATACCCTCCCTCAGCGCAGAAATGCCTGTTAAAAACCGTTCCAGCTCCCTGGGAGGCTGAGGCCTGAGAATCGGGGGGCAGAGGTTGCCGTAAGCGGTGATCTCGGGTCACGGCACTCCAGCCTGGGCGAGACTCCATCTCAAAAACAACGATAAACCGACAAGCAAAACAAAAGGGTCCTTCCCAGGATGTGATTGATGGCAAAAGAGTTAAAAAAAAAAAAAAAAAAAAAAGGCCGGGCGCGGTGGCTCAAGCCTGTAATCCCAGCACTTTGGGAGGCCAAGGCGGGTGGATCACGAGGTCAAGAGATCGAGACCATCCTGGTCAACATGGTGAAACCCCGTCTCTACTAAAAATACAAAAAATTAGCTGGGCATGATGGCGCGTGCCTGTAATCCCAGCTACTCAGGAGGCTGAGGCAGGAGAATTGCCTGAACCCGGGAGGCGGAGGCTGCGGTGAGCCGAGATCGCGCCATTGCACTCCAGCCTGGGTAACATGAGTGAAACTCCGTCCCAAAAAAAAAAGAAAAAGAAAAAAAAAAAAAGAAAATCCCACTAAAGTGACTTTTTTTTCTCCTTCACCTAACACATGGGCAAATAAAAACTATACTGACAGGTGGGACTGGCCAACAGACGCTGCCTGCAGCAGGTGGAGGATGTGGGAGCTGGTGAGAACCCCTGGACTTGACCCCCACAGGGGCCCTTCTCTGGGGAATTCCACCTCTGAATTCTCCCTGCAGACACATTCACCTCCGCTCACTCGTGTGGCACCGCCTACATGCTGGTCACCAGCCGGTGGTACATTCAGATCATTCATACCGGGTCGGGATGAGACGGATCTCTGGCCCAGACAGGAAAGACAGGAAGCTGTGCTGCTTGGAAGTGGTCTACCAGGTGCAGCAGCAGCTGAAGGAAATGGGCAGGGCAGTGTGTCCAGAGAGCTACCACTCGTGTAGAAAAGGGAGAAAAACACGTTTCATTTGTGTGTGTCAAAGGCAACCAACGTCTGGAATGACCCAGCACCGGCTCCACTGGCTGACCCTGGGGGCAGAGAAATGGGGGTGGCCGAAGGGACTATACCTGTTTGCACCTTTTCAACACGCTTGGGTGGGGAGGCTTTACTGAGCAGGGGGAGGGGATGCCGAGTCTGGGGGCCCAGGCCCCTGAAGGCCAGAGCTGCAGAGGTGGAGGGTGTTGGCCGGGGAGGAAGGAAGCCCCAGCTGAGCCTTACAGAGACCCTTTGTCTCCTGGGAATCCCAGCTGAGCTGTCCTCTGCCTCGGTTGGGGGGTTGGGGGTATCCCAGGTGGTTCTCAATTTAAAGGGACAGAGATTAGACTGTGGATTTTGCTGAGCTGAGTGATTTTTTTTTTTTTGAGATGGAGTCTCTCTGTCACCAGGCTGGAGTGCAGTGGCATGATCTTGGCTCACTGCAACCTCCGTCTCGAGTGTTCAAGCGATTCTCCTGCCTCAGCCTCCCAAGTAGCTGGGATTACAGGCGCCCGCCAATGCGCCGGGCTAATTTTTTGTATTTTTAGTAGAGATGGAGTTTCACCATCTTGGCCAGGCTAGTCTCAAACTCCTGACCTCGTGATCCACCTGCCTCGGCCAACCAAAGTGTTGGAATTACAGACGTGAGCCACCATGCCTGGCCTAATTTTTGTATTTTTAGTAGAGACGGGGTTTCACCATGTTGGCCAGGATGGTCTCGATCTCTTGACCTTGTGATCCGCCCGCCTCGGCCTCCCAAAGTGCTGGGATTACAGCCATCAGTCACAATGCCTGGCCACTGAGCTGTGATTTTGGTACGCTGTGCTGGGCTGCACCCACCAGCCAACTGGAGTCAAGCAGAGACGGCAGCCATGGTTAGCACCAGCGCTGGGGACTGCTCCATGTGACCCAGTCCCTGCCCCAGGCTGGGCTGCCTACGACCACCACCCTCCCCTGAGTGAGTCACGTTAGTTTGAGGTTCCTGTACCCCAGGTTCCCCACGAGAGGGGGAGAGATGCAGCAGAACCCCCACTTCCCGCACTCCAGCTGAGGGCTGGTGGACTTCTGGCTGGGCAAGAATCCCCAGACGGAAGTCCAGCGACATCCGCTAAGCAGTGTTGGCAATGGAGAGAATTCTGTAACAGGAAACTGCTCAATCACACGCATGGCCGGGAAACAAAACAACCGCTTTGTCAAAAACAGCACACGAAGTCCTCGCCACAACAGGCGCTCACACTTTGCTGGCAGAAATGTGAGCCCCCCAGAACTTTTGAAAATTACTGTGGCAACATTAAAATGTAATGGAGAGGCTGGGTGCAGTGGCTCACGTCTGTAATCCAAGCACTTTGGGAGGCCGAGGCGGGTGGATCACGAGGTCAAGAGATCGAGACCATCCTGGTCAACATGGTGAAACCCCGTCTCTACTAAAAATACAAAAAATTAGCTGGGCATGATGGCACGTGCCTGTAATCCCAGCGACTCAGGAGGCTGAGGCAGGAGAATTGCCTGAACCCAGGAGGCGGAGGTTGCGGTGAGCCGAGATCGCGCCATTGCACTCCAGCCTGGGTAACAAGAGCGAAACTCCGTCTCAAAAAAAAAAAAAAAATACAAAAAAAATTAGCCAGATGTGGTGGCGGCTGCCTGTAACCCCAGCTACTCAGGAGGCTGAGGCAGGAGACTCCCTTGAACCCGGGAGGCAGACGTTGCAGTGAACTGACATTGCACCCCTGTGCTCCAGTCTGAGCAACAGGGAGAGACTCCAATTCAAAAAAAATCAAAATTGGCCAGGCACAGTGCACACCTGTAATCCCGGCTACTGGAGAGGCTGAGGCACGAGAATCGCTTGAACCCAGGAGACAGAGGTTATAGTGAGCCAAGATGGTGTCACTGCACTCTAACCTGGGCGACAGAGCAAGACTCTGTCTCGATAAACAAACAAACAAGTAAATAAACCCAAAGGTCATTTTCCAACCAAAAAAGTAGGAAGTACTTGCTCTTAGAATTTTGAATGAAGGTTAGGTTTTTTGTTGTTGTTTTATATTTAACATACGGCAGTGTATGGGTTTGTTTTTTTTTTTTTTTTTTTTTTGGAGACAGAGTCTCACTTGGTTTTGAGGCTGGAATCCAATGGCACCATGGCGGCTCTGGACTCACTGCAACCTTTGCCTCCCAGCTTCAAGTGATTCTCCGGCATCAGCCTCCCAAGTAGCTAGGATTACAGGCATGCGGCACCACGCCCAGCTAATTTTGTGTTCTTATCACAGTCCAGGTTTCTCCATGTTGGTCAGCTGGTCTCGAACTGCCGACCTCAGGCGATCTGCCCACCTTGGCCTCCCAAATTGCTGGGATTACAGCGATGAGTCACCGAGCCCAGTCTCTCTTTTTTTTTTTTTTCCAAATGGAGACAGGGTCTTGCTCTGTCACCCAGGCTGGAGTGCCGTGGAGCTCACTGCAGCGTTGACCTCCTGGGCTCAAAGGATCCTCCTGCCTCAGTCTCCCACGTGACTGCGATGATGGCCCAACGCCACCACGCTGTGGAAGGTTCTTATTTATCACCTTTTGTCTGAGCAAATGAACGCCTGTACTGGGTGTGGTGTGAGTGAACTGGAGGATGAAGGGCAAGGGCGGTGACCGCACAGCGCTCGCCCTGCAGGGAGCCTGGAATGACGCCAGCAGCATCGGAGCGTGCAGCCACAGCAAGTGTCCTTGTCCCTTCCAAGGGGTGGGGTGAAAGGTGACAGACAGATGGCTGCCAGGGCTGGGGTCTAAGAGCTGCTCTCTGCTTTGAGGGCTCCCCTAGGCATCCCTCGGCAGTGTGCCTGGGCTGGCCCGGCCCAGGGGACTGAGGCTGTGCTGCGCCCCTCCTTGCAGAGGGAGCCCACCCTTCCTGGATCCTCCCACTGGGAGCTCAGCAGAGGTGAAGGAGGTCTAGCGTGTGCACACAAGGAACTCCAACACGACAGGAAAGAGAAACGGAAACAGAAAAAAATATGTGGTGAAGAAATGCCCCATATCTTTTTTTTTGAGATGGAGTCTTGGCTGGGCGCGGTGGGTCACGCCTGTAATCCTAGCACTTAGGGAGGCCGAGGTGAGTGGATCACCTGAGGTCAGTTGTTCAAGACCAGCCTGGCCATTATGGTGAAACCCCATCTTATAGGAAAAAAAAAAAAAAGAGATGGAGTCTTGCTCTGTTGCCCAGGCTGGAGTGCAGTGGCATAATCTCAGTTTACTGCAACCTCTGCCTCCCAGGTTCAAGCGATTCTGCTGTCTCAACCTCCCAAGTAGCTGGGACTACAGACGCGTGCCACCATGCTTGGCTAATTTTTGTATTTTTAGTACAGATAGGGTTTCATGGTGTTAGCCAGGATGGGCTCTGTAGGGCTGATTGCCCCTCAGGGTCGTGGGGTGAGCCTTATGCTGTGCTGAGGTGCAGGATCCGAGAAGTAAACAGACAGGACACAGAAGTACAAAGAAAATGCAGCTGGGCTCGGGGGGCCACGCCACCTATAAGCGGAGTCAGGCGAGGCCGGCGAGTGGCTGGCGAGGCCCTGAATGTCCAGAAGCGTGAGTATTTATTGTGTTCAGTTTAGGGGGCAGGGCAGTGAGTGAAATCATCTCTAAGGATAGTGATAGGGTTGCAAGCAAGAAAACAAGGGGTCCACCCCCATTAGGTCACCTAGGCTAGGAGGTGGACAGCGCGCAGCAAGGGGCCCGTTCCCACGAAGGCAAGGGCCGTGTGCAGTAAGGGGTCCACCCCCATTAGGTCACCGAGGCTCGAAGGTGGGCCGTGCGCAGTGAAGAGGGTGCAGTGCGCAATACCTCTATCTATGGGCAAGCTACTTCTAAGAAGATTTATGGAGGATGCTTTAAGTCACACAGTAGTGACAGAGCTGCCAGGGTTACCGCCACCTGCTGGCAGCTTCCAATGGGTTCTATGGGAAGATGCTTTTCGAGCAGCACAGTAGCAAGAGCTGATAAAGTTCAGTCACCAAGGTGGATTGCCATTCTGAGGGCAGCCTTCTGCAAGAACTGGAGCAAGGTCCTACAACTCCTTTATCAGGAGGAGTGGCTCTCGCCCCAAGCCTGCCATACAGCGGGTATCTTTCCGATACTGAACGCTGCCGCCTGGGCCACGGATTCTTGTCCTGGTGTAACTGTTTTCCCTTAAATCATGCTCTGCACTGTGTCCACTCTAGGCATTCCTCCGATTATGAACTAAGATATAATTATAGGTATATATGTAGGGAAATATTCTTTAGGCACTCATACTATCAACTGTTATATGATTATATATACAGGATTATATAAAGGGAGACTTCAAGCCCTGTTTCTATAAACTAATATATGATTATGTAAAGGAAATACAGAAGGAAATAGCTGAGTAGTAACACTATAAAGTGAGATATTCCTCAAGCCCTAACTGTGCCAGGGCTCTGCTTAGCTCTCATTCCTCGGTGCCTGTATGGGGGGTTACCCACAGGGCTCGATCTCCTGATCTCGTGATCTACCCACCTCGGCCTCCCAGGGTGCTGGGATTACAGGCGTGAGCCACTGCACCCGGCCTGTTTTTTGTTTGTTTGCTTTTTTTTTTTTTTTTTTTTGAGGCAGAGTCTTGCTCTGTGGCCCAGGCTGGGGTGCACTGGTGTGATCTCGGCTCACTGCAACCTCCACCTCACGGGTTCAAGCGATTCTCTGCCTCAACCTCCTGAGTAGCTCGGATTCCGGGCACCACCCCCATGCCCGGCTAATTTTTGTAGTTTTAGGAGAGACGGGCTTTCGCCATGATCTGCCCACTTTGGCCTCCCAAAGTGCTGGGATACAGGCAC
>NW_022437132.1:347207-354255 GCF_009761245.1 Sapajus apella
AAGGGGTTACACGTTACACAAGGCCGTGAACTGGGTGGACTTTTCTTGCTGAGTTAGAAGGGTTCTTTTCCATTTTGTTTTGCTTTGTTTTTAGACAAGGTCTACTGTTGTCCAGGCTAGTGCAGTGGTGTGATCACAGCTCGCTCCCGCCTGGACCTCCTGGGCTCAAGCAATATTCCCGTCTCAGCCGCCCAGGAAGCTGGAAATACAGGTGCACAACAACACGCCTGGCTAATTTTTTTAATTTTTATTTTTTGTAGAGACTGGTCTTACTATGTTGCTCAGGCTGGTCTCAAACTCCTGGGCTCAAAGTGATCCTCCCACCTCTGCCTCCCACACTGCTGGGGGCATAGGCGTGAGCCATCCCATAGCGCCCAGCCAAGAGAGTTATTTTATTTTATTCATTTATTTATTTTTTGAGACGGAGTTTCACTCTTGTTACCCAGGCTGGAGGGCAATGGCACGATCTCGGCTCACCGCAACCTCCACCTCCCGGGTTCAGGCAATTCTCCTGCCTCAGCCTCCTGAGTAGCTGGGATTACAGGCACGCGCCACCATGCCCAGCTGATTTTTTGTATTTTTAGTAGAGACGGGGTTTCACCATGTTGACCAGGATGGTCTCGATCTCTTGACCTCGTGATCCACCCGCCTCGGCCTCCCAAAGTGCTGGGATTACAGGCTTGAGCCACCGCGCCCGGCCTGAGAGTTATTTTATTTTTATTTTTATTTTTTTGAGATAGAGTCTGGCTCTGTCACCAGGCTGGAGTGCAGTGGCACGATCTCCACTCACTGCAACCTCTGCCTCCTGGATTCAAGCGGTTCTCCTGCCTCAGCCTCCTAAGTAGCTGGGACTACAGGTGAACACCACCATGCCCAGCTAATTTTTCTTTTTCTTTTTAATCTTTTAGAGATGGGATTTCACCATGCTGATCAGGCTTGTCTCAAACTCCCAGCCTCAAGTGATCCCTCGGCCTCGGCCACCCAAAGTGCTGGAATTACAGGCCTGGCCCAATTTTTGTATTTTTAGTAGGCACGCCGTTTCACATTGTTGGCCAGGCTGGTCTCAAACCCCTGACCTCACGTGATCCGTCCACCTTGGCCGCACGAAGCACTGCGATTACAGGTGTGAGCCACCACAGCCGTCCTTCGTGCCACCTTTTGATAGACCTAATAATTTATGCTGGGTCCAGCCAAAAACTCAATGATATGTTATACACTTGCAGTGGACAATTTAAGAAGTCAATTCCATGCAGTATAGAAGCAAAAAGAACATAGGAGTTTCCAAAACTCATTGAGTAAGATCTAGGAGTGGGAGAGCTCACCATTTCAAGCAGCAGTGTGCTGTGGTATCTGCCCCAATGTCACCGTTCCTGTCATTTCTGTTGGTGACAAAGTCACAGGCCAGGCAACTACAACTGTGGCTTGTTTCTTAATTCCACACTGGAATGACTTAGAGGAATTCGGTCACATCGGAGGCCATTTGAGAACAAAGATCGGGTTTTTCCCCATTCAAGGTCACGGCCCAGTCCCGGCAGGTGGCTCACACCTGTCATCCCAGCACCTTGGGAGGCCAAGGCGGGAGGATATTTTCATCCAGGGAGTTTGAGGCCAGCGTGGGCAACACAGGGAGGCCCCATCCCTACAAAACATTTAAATATTAGCCGGTCGTGGCTGCGCAGGTCTGTGTTCTCAGCTGCTCTTCCCGGCCGCAGGGTCAGCGTCTCCCGAGCGCCTTCTTCTCCCGCCTGGGGCTCCCGTGGAAACCTCACCCCATCGGAGGGCTCAGGCCAGGGCTTCCTCTAGGCCGCATTTGCTGGGCGAATGCATTCGTGTTTCAGACGGAGTCTTGCTCTGGCGGCCAGGCTGGAGAGCAGTGGTGCCGTCCCAGCTCACCGCAGCCTCCGCCTCCTGGGCTCAAGCGAGCCTCCGGCCGCAGCCTCCCGAGTGGGCCTTCCTCCGTGGGAAAGCGTTAAAACGACAGCTAACGGCTGCGTCGGTAGAAAGACGCACACAACTCAAGAGAGATTCCTTCTTATTTTGTGTTTTTTCTTCCGATTTTAACCAAAAACGACGTTGGACATTTCCACGGGCCCCGTGAGCGCCGGGCCACGCGGGGTCCCGGGCGGGTGGGGGCAGCAGGAGGCGCTGGGGCGGGGCGGGGCTGGGCTGTGCTCCGGGGCGGGGCTGTGGCTCCGGGGCGGGGCGGGGCTGTGGCTCCGGGGCGGGGCGGGGCTGTGCTCCGGGGCGGGGCGGGGCTGTGCTCCGGGGCGGGGCGGGGGTTCGGGGCGGGGCTGGGGCTCCGGGGGGGGGCGGGGCTCCGGGGCGGGGCTGGGGCTGGCACCGCCCCCCACTCCCTCCTGGGGCTCACAGCGGCCCCCGGGCCGGGCGTCATGGGCGGCCTCTTCTGGCGCTCGGCGCTGCGAGGGCTGCTCGGCGGTCCGCGGGCCCCGGGCTGGAGCCTGCTTGTGCGCCCCAGTTCGGGTGAGTGAGGCCGCGCGCCCCAGCGGGGACACGGGGGCGGACGGCGCGCGCCGCTCGGCCTTTGTCCGCGCACGTGCGGGGCGGGGTCCCCCCTTCCCGGAGGCCCCGGCCGCGGGTCGCGGGGTCAGGCCGAGCTGGGGAAGGCGCCGGCCCGCGCCCCTTCTCCTCCCCCAGGCTGCAGGCGCCCTGCGAGTTGGCATCCTGGGCGGTCCGGGGCGACCGAGGGCCCGGGGGCGAAAGGAAGGGAGAGGCCGGCGGCCGCACTGGGCAGCTGAGGATGGGGGTGAGGGTGGGGGACCCTCCCCAGCCGGGGAACACCTCCTAGGGAGCCGCTCTGCTAGGGCCTGCGCTGAAGGCCAGGTTAGACCAGAGTCTAACTGGGACGCCAGGCTCTAAGTTCCTGGGCCGCCCGGCCCCCCAGCTGCCACCTCACAGCGGGATCGAGGTCTCAGGCCTCCCTCCATGGCTCTGAAAAGTGAGCCCCCGCCTCCATCGCCCGCGCCAGCGGCAGCAGAGCCCCAGGCTAGACAAGGCACCCTGTGAACTGGGTTTTGGGGAACACACCAACCATCGGGCCTTCCGCCCATGGGCTTCAGCCGCCTGCTGGGGTTAACTTTCCCTCCTGGCCTGGCGGGGTCCCTTAGGCTCTGTCCAGCCTTTGTAGGACATCCAGGGACCCAATGCCGAGGGTCAGCTTGGCTCTGGAG
The DNA here is from genome assembly GCF_009761245.1 of Sapajus apella. Lineage (NCBI taxonomy): Eukaryota > Metazoa > Chordata > Mammalia > Primates > Cebidae > Sapajus > Sapajus apella. Next base: position 350,396 of record NW_022437132.1, read on the forward strand.
GGCCTGGGATTGTAGGAGGGTGAGGACGTCTCCTGTCTGCCTGGCAGAGTCCCCTCCAGAAGAGGAAGGCTGGGGCTGAGTGCTGACTCTGGGTCTGGAAGCGGCAGGCCTTGAAACTCCACAGCAGCAGAGAGCTTGTCTCCTGGCTGGTACAGGAACCCTCCCGCCTTCCCTCTTCAATCCTCAGGCCCCTTTTGTCCGTGTTTCCAGGGCTCACCTGGTGGAGAAAGTGTATTTCTCCCTGGTTCCCTGCCTCACCTTCATCAGACACAGAGGGTGGGCTCTGGGTGGAAAGTCTGGGATTGAGACCGGGGCTGTCCTCACCCAGAAGGGCTGGAGTCAAAAGTGAGGCTGGAAGTTTTGCAGCATCTCCAGACTTCCTGGCGGCCTCTGAGCTGGACTGTGCCTCCCTGCAACTCGGGGTGGTCCCTGAGCTGGGCTGTGTCTTCCTGGAACTCTGGGTGGTCCCTGAACTGGGCCATGCCTCCGTGGAACTCGGGGTGGTCCCTGAGCTGGGTTGTGCCTTGGTTGACCTTGGGGTGATCACACCATGTCAGACAGCTTCTGCCTCTGCTGGAAGGAGCCATGGCACCTGGGAGAAGCTAGAAGCCCAGGGGACGCATTGCCTTGGGTGTCCCTGACTGGGATTATCACGGGGACGTTTCTGGGTGTGGGCACCATCCTTGTCCCTTCCAGAGCTCCCTGCATAGAGTCAGACTCCCTGAAGCCTGGTGACCTCTGGGCTCTGGCAGGGAAACCTGGGTCAGTGCCTCTGACCCCTTGCCTTTTAAAGGAGGGCCCTCCTGGACCCGGGAGCGGACCCTGGTGGCGGTGAAACCAGATGGAGTGCAGCGGCGGCTGGTGGGGGATGTCATCCAACGCTTTGAGAGGCGAGGCTTCACGCTGGTGGGGATGAAGATGCTGCAGGTAGCGCGGCTCTGGGCTTGTGGGTGTCCCTTTGGGCACGGGGCTGGGGAGTCTTCAGCCTTTCACATCCCAGCCAGCGCCAGGGCAGGGCCTGGCTTTGGCAGTTGAAGGGGCAGGAGGGATCTGTGCTGTGGCAGGGACACCGCCCATGGTGCTGCTATCTGCAGGTGCCTGGGCTGCACCAGTGCCCAGGGTTACTCTCGGGGGCTCCGCCTCCTCCCCTCGTTGCCACCCAGGCACCAGAGAGCGTCCTTGCTGAGCACTACCAGGACCTGCAGCGGAAGCCCTTCTACCCTGCCCTCATCCGCTACATGAGCTCTGGGCCCATGGTGGCCATGGTACGGTGGGGCAGGGGCAGTGGAGGGGCATGTGGGTGTGTCTTCCCCCCCAGCAAAGGGAAGAGCCCTGGATTGAGCCCAGGGGCCCTTGGTGTCCCCCACTTCTCCGCAACCGTTATCTCTTGCTGCAGGTCTGGGAAGGGTACAATGTCGTCCGTGCCTCGAGGGCCATGATTGGACACACCGACTCGGCTGAGGCTGCCCCAGGAACCATAAGGGGTGACTTCAGCGTCCACATCAGCAGGTACAGGGGCCCTGACACACCGGGCTGCTGCTGGGGGTGAGGCGGGCAAGCACTTGGGGTGGCAGCCTGTTCCTAGCGCAATCCACGGGACCGGGTGTCTTGCTTTGCTGAGGTGGGACCTAACAGCTCAGCTGGCAACAGCCATGTTCTCCCAGACCTTCCTGCACTCAGGGCAACGAGGCATTCCCTTTGTGTTTTGTGTACAGTGCCATCATTGCCTGTTACCTGACACCCCAAGGGGCTGGCACAGGGCAACTTGGGGGGAAATTAGCCTCCCAAAAACTGAGGTCTGGGTGGATCCATGAGGCGGTGAGAGGCCGAGGCCAGGCTGGAGCTCCGTTTTCCAGCTCCACTGCTCCTCCTTCCATCTGCAGTCACAGGCTTGCTCCCCTAGACAGAGGGGAACACGGGGGCGGCCGATGGCCCCTGGGGCTCCCCACGGTGCACATGAAGCGTGAGCCTCACTTTGCTCCTGTCATGGCACAGGAATGTCATCCACGCCAGCGACTCCGTGGAGGGGGCCCAGCGAGAGATCCAGCTGTGGTTCCAGAGCAGTGAGCTGGTGAGCTGGGCAGACGCAGCCCCGCACAGCAGCACCCACCCTGCCTGAGGCTCAGGCTGCCTTTACCACCCCATCCTCCATGCAGGACCCACTACCTCGGTCAGCAAGAACCCAAGCCCACATCCCTACCCGCCTGCCCAAACCACTTCCCTGTTCACCTCTGCCCCACCCCAGCCCAGAGGAGTCTGAGCCACGAACTTCAGTGCCTTTCTGTACCCCAAGCCAGCACAAGACTGGACCAATCCTTTTTGCACCAAAGTGCCAGACAACCTTTTGGGGGGGGTCTTTACAAGGTAGGGTGACCTCTCCTCCTCCAAAGGGGAGGCATTAAAATTCACTGTGCCCAGCACATGGGTGGTGCACTCATGATTTCCACCAACTCTGAGGTAGAAATGATGCTTATATTATATAAGTTGTATGCAGTTTAAGAGTAAAAATGAAGTTTTACATGCCTAGTTCCGTAATTTTGTTGGATGTATGAGCCAGGAAGGGGTCCAGAGACCATCAGCCTAGAATCTGGGGGGGACCCAAGCTGGGCGCGAGCCGGGGCTGTCTGATCGCACCGAAGGAGGAGCTGCCTTCCCTGGGAAGGGGCCAGCGGGCTGGCGCCGCCCAGCGCAGAGCGCCTGGCAGCCTTCACTGCAGCGGGGGCAGCCCTGCGTGTTTTTCCCGCGTGGCCGTGGCGGGCGCCCCATCCTGGGTTCGCGGTACCGGGCCGCCCGGGCCCCCGCAAGGAACATAAGTACTGGAACCTTTTTTTCTTCTTTGAGTCAGAGTCCCTCTCACCCAGGCTGGAGCACAGGGGCGCGATCTCGGCTCACGGCACCCCCCGGCCTCCCGGCTTCAGGCGACTCTCCCGCCTCCGCCTCCCGAGTAGCGGGGACCGCAGGCGGCGCCACCACGCCGGCTGATTTTTGTATTTCTAGCAGAGACGGGGTTTCGCCACGTTGGCCAGGCTGGTCTGGATCTCTCGACCTCTTGATCCGCCCGCCCCAGCCTCCCAAAGTGCGGGGATTACTGGCGTGAACCACCGCGCCCGGCCTCGGCCTCTTCCCTCTTGGCCCCGAAACGGGTCGTTTTGGGAACCGGCGCGGAGCGGCCGCGGTTTCCTGGGCGTCCGGGACGTTTCCCTCCCGCCCCCGCGCTGCCCATGGTGTTTACGGGGAGGCGAGGGGGGCCCAGAGGCTGCGAGCCCGGCCCGGACCAGGGGTGTCCCACGAGTCCTGCAGGCTCCGACCGCGGCGCCGACGCCGACCCTGCGGGAAAGACTCCGGCCCGGGAAACCCAGGGCGCCGCCTTCCCGCCGCGCGAACGGCCGCGCTCTGCGCCTGCGCCTGCGCCCGCGCCCCGCGCACCGACTGCCAATCCCAGCAGGCCCCGCGCGAGAGGGCGTGGCCTCGCAGAGTTCGGGGCGAGGGGCGGGGCGTCCGGGTCCGGGCGCCGCGGCCTCTGCGCCGGGATCCCCGAGGCCGAGGCCGCGCCTGCCTGTTGCCCCGCAGTGCCCGCCGCGACCGCCATGGCCCAGCCGCCGCCCGACGTGGAGGGGGACGACTGCCTCCCCGCCTACCGCCACCTCTTCTGCCCGGACTTGCTGCGGTGAGCGGGGCCGGGGCGCGGGCGCAGCCTCGGTGCGGGGTCCGGTCCGCGGGCGCCCCCACGTGGTCCCTGCATCGCCGAGCGGGCCGGCGGGGCCCCCACCCGAGGTCTCGCGTGTGCGGAAGCCTGTCTCGCCTGGCTTTTTACCTACCTTTCTTTTCTTTGTTTTCTTTCTCTTCCTTCCGTCTCTCCC
>NW_022437132.1:359255-383195 GCF_009761245.1 Sapajus apella
CTCCCACCCTCCCTCCCTTCCGTCTGTCCCTCCCTCCCACCCTCCCTTCCTTCCGTCTGTCCCTCCCTCCCACCCTCCCTTCCTTCCGTCTATCCCTCCCTCCCACCCTCCCTTCCTTCCATCTATCCTTCCTTCTTGAGAGGCAGGCTGAAGTGCAGTGGCGTCATCTCGTCTCACTGCAACCTCCGCCTCCCAGGTTCAAGCGATTCTCCTGCCTCATGAGTGGCTGGGATTACAGGTGCTTGCTACCACCATCAGCTAATTTTTCTAATTTTAGTGGAGACGGGGTTTTGCCATGTTGGGCAGGCTGGTCTCGAACTCCTGACCTCAGGTGATCCCACCGGCTTAACTTCCCAAAGTGCTGGGATTACAGGCGTGAGCCACTGCTCCCGTCCCAACCTCTTTACAGAAAATTTTAGGTTGAAGTCATTTTTCCGTAAGACCCAGGAAGGCCCAGGAATGCTGGATTTTGCCCGGCAACTATTGATTTTCCTGCAAACGCCTTGGTGTTCACAAGGGAGGACCGCCGTGTGAAGGTCAAAGTCCTCCAAGGCCACCTGCCCTCACTTGGCTAACAGGTGGATCTGTTTTTTCTTTTTTCTAGTTTTATATTAATTTTATTTTGGTTTTCTTTCTTTCTTTTTTTTTTTTTTTTTTTTTTGAGGAAGAGTTTTCCTCTTTTTACCCAGGCTGGAGTGCAATGGCGTGATCCCGGCTCACCGCAACCTCCACCTCCTGGGTTCAAGCAATTCTCCTGCCTTAGCCTCCCGAGTGGCTGGGATTACAGGCACGCGTCACCATGCCCAGCTAATTTTTGTATTTTCAGTAGAGACGGGGTTTCACCATGTCGACCAGGATGGTCTCGATCTCTTGACCTCGTGATCCACCCGCCTCGGCCTCCCAAAGTGCTGGGATTACAGGCGTGAGCCACCGCGCCCGGCCCGGAAACTATAACTTCTATCTTATTTAAGCCAGGGTTATTTTTTCTGTCTTGTAGCTACTTCACTCAATTTCTGTCAAAAGATACCAAAATACACTTTCTCTCACTGCACTTTGCAAGTTTGTGTCAGCACAAGTTCAAGACCAGCCTGGGCAACAAAGCAATACCCCTCTCTAGAAAAAGCGGGAAAAAAATTAGCTGGGCACGGTGGCATGCACCCGTAGTCCCAGCTACTGGGGAGGCTGAAGCAGGAGGATCCTTTTACCCTGAGAGGTCACCAGCCTGGGAGCCTCAAACAAAATACTGTAATTCCATGAATTTTCATTTTCAATCATTACCGTATGGCAATATGTGGGGTGTATTTTAACAGGGCTCTTTTAACAGAGCCTCCTTTTAATTCTCTCAGGGACAAAGTGGCCTTCATCACAGGTGGCGGCTCTGGGATCGGGTTCCGGATTGCTGAGATTTTCATGCGGTGAGGCTGCTCTCTGTCCCCTCCCTGCTCCCCGCTTCTTCCTGCCTGGGCCCTGCTGGATGCCAGACCCCTGGGAAGATGCTGGTGGGAGGTAGATGTCCCCTGCCCACCCACCCGACAGGGTCCCCTACCCACCCACCCGACAGGGTCCAGGTGCTTGCCAGAGGGGCTGGGGAGGGGTCGGGGATTGCCCTGGGGGGAGTCAGGACTTCCAGGGCTCCTAGAGGTCAGTGGAGATTGTGTGGCTCTGGTCTGGGGTCTGCTGGGACCTTGAGAATTGGGGCTGTGTCAGGCCCCAGTGCTGTTACCTTTTAGAGATTCCTCTTGGGATACAAGTTCTGTGGCCTCAGGCTGGAGTCAGCAACTCATCCCACCTGACAGCGGCTAGAGTTAGGATAAGGAGTGGGAAAAGGACCCTTTCTCAGGTCCCCTGAGGCCCTTCCTTTCCATACCAGAAAGGTGAGTCCCACAGGAAGAGATTTGGCCTTTCCACTGGTGGCTCTGTGCTCGGGGTCTGAGGACCGGATCGACATGGCAGCTTCAGTGGGACCTGCCTAGCAGGGGTAGCTGCCTTTGTGGTTACTGTGGGGAAGCAGCCCCCAAACCAGAAGAGCCGAGAAACCAAAGAACTAGGCAGACAGATCCCAATTGTCCATATGGGGTGATTTTGTTGGGGAACTTATGGACGGAAGCGTCTGCTTGGGTGGCTGCGGGACAGGCATCTCCCTGCTGTCCCCCCCGGCCCAGGGCTGCTAGACCACAGGGAAAGGGGTCTTGCCTCAGGGAGTGTGTGGGAATTTGCTTAGGATGATGTCAAGGTGGTTTTGATCTAACGGCAGGATTATCTTTGTGCTCTGTCGGAAGAACAGTAGATAAACCGGAAAACTGTAGCGGCATTGCTGGGACCGGGTTCATGAGAGGCCAGCGTGGTGGATTCTCGTCCACGGTGGTCAGGAAGGGGAGCGGGGAGCACCCTGCTTCCAAATGGGCTCTTGGACCTCCACGCCAACCCCACAGACAGGAGGAGGCGGGGGGTGTGGGGTCCAGCAGGCCCCTGGCAGATGTCTGGACTGGGCCTCAGGGGCTCACAGCTGCCTTTGTACCTGGTGTACAGGTAGGCCAGGGCCCGCAGGCCTGTGTGGGTGGGATGTCCCCTGCCAGCAACCCCGGGGGTGAACAGAACCTGAGGTCCCTCCAGAGTTTCTCAGTCCTGTTCATGCCCTGTGCCCTCTGCCAGCCAGGCCTTCAGCCCTGGACTGGTACATCACCCGAGAGACTCCTGCCCAGGAGCTGGGCAGATGCCCCCTGGGAGTGCCCCTCACCCGAACTTACCTCACGCCTGCTTCTGGTTTTGCAGGCACGGCTGCCACACGGTGATCGCCAGCAGGAGCCTACCCCGAGTGCTGACGGTGAGAGGGCCTCTCCCATGGTTTCTTTTGCAGGTGGCTGTGGGGGTGCTGGGCCTGGGCCAGGGGGGTCCAGAGGCTGAGGGGATGTTGGCACCAAAACGTTTGTTGGTTTTTTTTGAGGCAGGAATCTCGCTCTGTCACCCAGGCTGGAGTGCAGTGGTGTAATCTTGGCTCACTGTAACCTCCGCCACCCAGGTTCAAGCAGTTCTCCTGCCTCAGCCTCCTGAGTAGCTGGGAGTATAGGCATCGCCACGACGCCCAGCTAAGTTTTGTATTTTTTTGTTAAAGATGGGGTTTCACCATGTTGACCAGGCTGGTCTCAAACTCCTGACCTCAGGTGATCTGCCCGCCTCAGCCTCCCAAAGTGCTGGCATTACACCAAAACTTGCAGCTTTCCTAAATATGGAGCTTCAGTGTCAGTGGTCTCCCAGAGACGTCTTTGACTTAAAAAACATCTAGTTTGGATGAGTGTGGTGGCTCACACCTGTAATCCCAACACTTTCAGAGGCCGGGCCTGGAGGATCACTTGAGGCCAGGAGATTAAGACAAGCCGGTCAACATAAAGAGACCTTATCTCTACTAAAAACTGAAAAAAACAGCCAGGTGTGGTGGCACAAGCCTGCAGTCTCAGCTACTCCGGAGGCTGAAGCCAGAAGATCCCTGAACCTGGGAGGCTGAGCTGCGGTGAGCTGTGAGCACACCACTGCACTCCAGCCTGAGCAACAGAGTGAGACCCTGTCTCAAAAAAAAAAAATATTGGCCGGGCGCGGTGGCTCAAGCCTGTAATCCCAGCACTTTGGGAGGCCGAGGCGGGTGGATCACGAGGTCAAGAGATCGAGACCATCCTGGTCAACATGGTGAAACCCCGTCTCTACTAAAAATACAAAAAATTAGCTGGGCGTGGTGGTGCGTGACTGTAATCCCAGCTACTCAGGAGGCTGAGGCAGGAGAATTGCCTGAACCCAGGAGGCGGAGGTTGCGGTGAGCCGAGATCGCGCCATTGCCCTCCAGCCTGAGTAACATGAGTGAAACTCCGTCTCAAAAAAAAAAAAAAAAAATTTAACAGGTTGTGGACTTTTTTTCTTTGAGACAGAGTCTCGCTCTGTTGCTCAGGCTGGAGTGCAGGAATGCAGTGGCATCATCTCGGCTCACTGCAACCTTTGCTTCCCGGGTTCAAGAGATTTTCCTGCCTCGGCCTCCCGAGTAGCTGGGATTACAGGTGCGCACCACCACGCCTGGCTAACTTTTTGTACTTTTAGTAGAGTTTCACCATGTTAGGCAGGATGGTCTCCATCTCCTGACCTTGTGATCCGCCTGCCTTGGCTTCCTAAAATGCTGATATTACAGGCGTGAGCCACCACACCCGGCCAACTATTTTTTTTAAATCTAGTTATTGGGTCCTGGAAGGGACCTTTCTGTTTGGAGTAACATGGCCCCAAGAAGGATCTCTGGGCTTACGTGGGTCGTGAAAGTGGTTGGTGTATCCCACCCACCGGAGCCCTCAACCTGGAAGGAGAATCACCTGTGCGCCTCTGGTCTAGGACGGGTGGCAGGTGTGGGCAGAGTGGGGCAGGATCCTATAAACATCCCCCAGGGTGGTGGGCACTTGCAGGCCGTGCCTCCCCAGAGTGGGGGCCCAGCGGCAAACCCAGGGTCCCAGTGGAGCACGGATGTATCATCCTCTTTGGCTTCCAGAGGCGTTTTCTCCAGGCCAAGGCTGCAGGGCTGCTGTCTGCCTCTTTGGCTTCTAGGCCGCCAGGAAGCTCGCTGCTGCCACCGGCCGGCGCTGCCTCCCTCTCTCTATGGACGTCCGAGTGCCCTCGGCTGTCACGGCTGCTGTGGACCAGGCTCTGAAGGAGTTCGGCAAAATCGACATTCTCATTAACTGTGAGTCGGTGCTGAGTGAGGTGGGTGGCTTCTCACAGGTCGGCGGTACCACTTGGAGGCCCCAGAACTCTGATCCTGGGGTGGGGACCGTGTCAGGGAACCTAGGCACCTGCCCTGGGGTGGGCTGCACCCCAGGTACGTGAGGCCAAGACGCAGGCTCTGGGCCTCTGTCTCCAGCCTTGCTCTGCTGCTGCAGATGGCAGCAGGTCAGCGCAGCTGCAGCTCATGTGGATGCCGTGAACGTGGCTGAATGGCGGAGTCAGGTACCCTTGGGTCCTGAAAGTCCCTTCTTAAAAAAAAGTAATAGTCTGTTTTTTTTCTGAGACAGGGTCTCGCTCTGTCACCCAGGCTGGAGTCATCATGGCTCACTGCAGCCTCCACCTTCTGGGCTCAAGCCATCCTCCGGCCCCAGCCTCCTGAGTAGCTGGGACTACAGGCGCACAGTACCACACCCAGATAATTTTTGTATGTTTAGTAGAGAGGGGGTTTTACCTTGTTGGCCAGGATGGCCTCGAATTCCTGACCTCAGGCAATCCGCCCGTCTCAGCCTCCCAAAGTGCTGGGGTTACGGGTGTGAGCCGCCGTGCCTGGCCTGTATTTTTATTTTTTGCATAGACAGGGTCGTACTGTGTTGCCCAGGCTGGTCGCAAACTCCTGGGCTCAAGCAGTCTTCCTGCTTTGGCCTCCAGAGTGCCGGGATTACAGGCAAGAATCACCAGTGAAATAAAAGCTAGCCTGGCCTAACTTTTATTTTTATTTTATTTTATTTATTTATTTTTTTTTTGAGACGGAGTTTCGCTCTTGTTACCCAGGCTGGAGTGCAATGGCGCGATCTCGGCTCACCGCAACCTCCGCCTCCTGGGTTCAGGCAGTTCTCCTGCCTCAGCCTCCTGAGTAGCTGGGATTACAGGCACGCGCCACCATGCCCAGCTAATGTTTTGTATTTTTTTAGTAGAGACGGGGTTTCACCATGTTGACCAGGATGGTCTCGATCTCTTGACCTCGTGATCCACCCGCCTCGGCCTCCCAAAGTGCTGGGATTACAGGCTTGAGCCACCGCGCCCGGCCCTATTTTTATTTTATTTTAATTAATTAACTAATTTGAGACAGAGTTTTACTCTTGTTGCCCAGGCTGGAGTGCAATGGCGTGATCTTGGCTCACTGCAACCTCCGCCTCCTGGGTTCAAGGGGTTCTCCTGTCTCAGCCTCCTTAGTAGCTGGGATTACAGGCAAGTGCCACCATGCCTGGCTAATTTTTGTTTTTTTTTGGGTTTTTTGAGACAGAGTCTTACTCTGTCGCCCAGGCTGGAGTGCAGTGGCGCGATCTTGGCTCACTGCAACCTCTGCCTCCTGGGTTCAAATGATTCTCATGCCTTAGCCTCACAACTAGCTGGGACTATAGGTGCACGCCCCCACGCCTGGCTAATTTTTTGTATGTACGTATGTATGTATGTATTTTGAGATGGAGTCTCTTTCTGTCGCCCAGGCTGGAGTGCAGTGGTGCAGTCTCGGCTGACTGCAACCTCCGCCTCCCCACTGGGACTACAGACGCATGCCACCAAACCCCACTAATTTTTGTATTTTTAGTAGAGACACAGTTTCACCCTGTTGGCCAGGCTGGTCTTAAACTCCTGATCTCATGATCCGCCTGCCTCGGCCTCCCAAAGTGCTGGGATTACAGGCGTGAGCCACCATGCCTGGCCTCTGGCTTTTATTTTTTACTGCAGTTTTAGGTTTATAGAATAATTGATAATACACGGAATTGCATACTCCCACTCACACAGTTTTCCCTATTAACATATTGCGTTTGTTACAATTGATGAAGCACTACTGGGTTCACTCTACAGAAATTCCCTTTTAAAAACACCCTGTGGGCCGGGCGCGGTGGCTCAAGCCTGTAATCCCAGCACTTTGGGAGGCCGAGGCGGGTGGATCACGAGGTCAAGAGATCGAGACCATCCTGGTCAACATGGTGAAACCCCGTCTCTACTAAAACTACAAAAAATTAGCTGGGCATGGTGGTGCGTGCCTGTAATCCCAGCTACTCAGGAGGCTGAGGCAGGAGAATTGCCTGAACCCAGGAGGCGGAGGTTGCGGTGAGCCGAGATCGCGCCATTGCACTCCAGCCTGGGTAACAAGAGCGAAACTCCATCTCAAAACAAAAATAAATAAAAAAATAAAAATAAAAAATAAAAAAATAAAAACACCCTGTGTATTAGTTTCCTGGGCTAACAGAGCACGACAAGCTATGTGGTCAAAACAATACCACCTCCAGTTCTGGTGGAGCTGCGCCCTCTGAAGGCCCCAGTGGGACCCTGTTCCATGCCCTCCCTGTGGCTTCAGGTGCGGCGGCAGTCCTAGGCCCTCTGCCACTGTCTTCACATGGGGTGTGTCTGTGTGTCCTCTTCTCTTGTTATAAGGATGTCAGTCATGGATTTAGGGCTCACCCTAATGAGTGACTTCAATGTAATTCAATTATATCTGCACCCACCGCGTTTCCAAACAGGGCCACAGTCACAGGTAGCAGGGGTCCCTGCTTCAGCATGTCTTCTTGGGAACCACGGTTCAGCCCATAATGTCCCATCTTGCTATCCTAGGGCATGGGTCTCCTCCCTGTGCCACAGGGCACCTGGGCTCCCTCCTGCACCCTTCCATCAGGGCCACCGCCGACTCAGCGTCCCTCTCCCCGGGCTCCAGCAGCTCCTGAGGTCTCCCACTCTGCAGGTGCGGCTGGAAACTTCCTGTGCCCTGCTGGCGCCTTGTCTTTCAACGCCTTCAAGACCGTGTTGGACATAGACACCAGCGGCACCTTCAACGTGTCTCGCGTGCTCTATGAGAAGTTCCTCCGGGTGGGTGCCCCGTGAGAGGCTCCCCCGGGTGGGTGCCCCGTGAGACGCTCCCCCGGGTGGGTGCCCCGTGAGAGGCTCCCCCGGGTGGGTGCCCCGTGAGACGCTCCCCCGGGTGGGTGCCCCGTGAGAGGTTCCCCCCGGTGGGTGCCCCGTGAGACGCTCCCCCGGGTGGGTGCCCCGTGAGAGGTTCCCCCTGGTGGGTGCCCTGTGAGACGCTCCCCCGGGTGGGTGCCCCGTGGCAGGTTTCTTCGGGTGGCTGTCCCGTGAGACGCTCCCCGGGGTGGGTGCTCTGTGAGAAGCTCCCTGCCCCATGCCTTGTGTGTTGCAGGACCACGGAGGGGTGATTGTGAACATCACTGCCACCCTGGGACACCGGGGGCAGGTGCTCCAGGTGCATGCAGGCTCTGCCAAGGCTGCTGTGGGTATGACCCCCCTCCCTCGGGTCTGCCCACGTGGGTTCCCCCTGGGCCCTCTGCTTCCATCCCAGAAGGCCAGCAGTCTCCACGTGAAGCTCAGCTCAGCTGCAGGCATCAAGGCCTGGCCTTGGCCCTGAGACCCCACAGAGGGGACAGCGGCCCCTTCATATCCAACCTTCTTCCGTGCAGATGCAATGACACGGCACTTGGCTGTGGAGTGGGGTCCCCAGAATATCCGTGTCAACAGCCTCGCCCCCGGCCCCATCAGTGGCACAGAGGGATTCCGGCGACTGGGTAAGGCTCTCAGCCCAGGCCTCCCACAGATCCTCCCCTGAGGCACAGGGTACCCATGGAAGCTTCCAGAACCTTGGCAGGGGGTGTGTTGAAAAGCCCTGTGCTGGTTCCATGGTGGCGGCTGTGGTCTGTGCCTGGCCAGATCCTGCTCCATGCTAGGCCTTGGTGACACTGACTGTGCCCCTGCTGTTCCCAGATGCCACTCAGAGAATGAGCTGGGGGAGAGGGGAGGGTGCTGGGTCTTGGGGCTGATGGGGCCTGAGCCTTCTGCTGCCCTCCAGGTGGCCCCCAGGCCAGCCTGAGCACCAGGGTCGCTGTGAGCCCGCTGCAGAGGCTGGGGAACAAGACGGAGATTGCCCACTGCGTGCTCTTCCTGGCCAGCCCTCTGGCTTCCTACGTGACGGGGGCCGTGCTGGTGGCTGATGGCGGGGCGTGGTTGACATTCCCAAACGATGTGAAAGGGCTGGCAGATTTTGCATCTTTCTCTGCTAAGCTCTAGGTGAGGTGCCACTCCCACTTCTTGGGGTCACTTGTGTCCCTGGATGCTGGCTGCTGCATGGGCAGTTCTCTGCAGGACCCACGGGGCGGGTGTCTCCTTCTCCCCCATCCTCCTGGCCCTTGTGCCAGCCTGGCCACATTGGGTGCTGCCCGGTGGGGCTGGGCAGAAGGCGGGCGCTAGTGTGCTTGGTCTTACGTAGTGGCCTCAGCCTCTGCTGGCATTTTTGGCAGGTGCTGGATGGCCAAGGCAGCCGAGGTGTTTTGAGGGGGAAGCCATCCTCAGCCGGCTCTAAGTTCTGTAACTCCTGCAGGATTCTTCTGGGCCCTGCTTCCCGCCGCCTTGCACAGCCAGGTGGAGTGCCAATCTGAACCAGCAGTGCCCACAGCCCAGCCCCTCCTCTGGACATCCAGCTGTTTCCACCGTCTCCCTCCCTCCCCACGGCCCCACCTCCGGGGCAGGAGCAGCTGGACAGTGGGCCTCCCTGTGGAGCTGCCACGCAGGTGGTGAGGTTGCCGACGAGATGCTGGGAGGTCCCCTGCCCCGCGGTCAAGGCTGTCCTGCCTGCCTGGGTTCAGGGCCTGAGGGAGCCACGTGGATCCTGAACCTTGTGTTCTCTTCACTGAAAATGCTGAGGTGCTCCTGTCTGTGCCCAAGAGCTGGCACGGCCCTCAGGCTGCCCACAGGGTCCGCCCCTCCGTTTCTGCACCACCGGTTTGCATAAACACACTTCCCTACAATCTTGCCAGAAAGTGCATTTTCTTTTCTTTTTTTTTTTTTTTCCAAGACAGAGTTTCACTCTTGTTGCCCAGGCTGGAGTGCAATGGCAAAATCTCAGCTCACCACAACCTCCGCCTCCCCACTGGCTGGGATTTCAGGCCTGCGCCACCATGCCCGGCTAATTTTTGTATTTTTGGTAGAGACAGGGTTTCTCTATGTTGGTCAGCTGGTCTCGATCTCCTGACCTCAGGTGATCCGTCCATCTCGGCCTCCCAAAGTGCTTACAGGTGTGAGCCACTGCGCCCGGCTTTTTTTTTTTCTTCGAGACATAGTGTCACGCAGGCTGGAGTGCAATGGCTTGATCTCAGCTCACTGCAAGCCCGCCTCCTGGGTTCAAGTGATTCTCCTCCCTCAGCTTCCCGAGTAGCTGGGATTACAGGCACACGCCAAGTCTATTTTCTTAAAAGATAATCTCTTTACTGTAAAAAGAAATTGGACCTTGCAAAAGCTAATAGAAGCAAAAGAAAGACGATTAAAAGGAACCGTGGTGATCCTGTCGTTTAGGGGCAGTGTTTCCTTCCTGTCTTTTCTGTGAAGCTTGGGACACTCTCCCTGCCTGGTGCTGGAAGCCTAGTCTACAGGCAGGTTCTGCTCCCCTGGCAGAGGTCATGGGCTCGGATGCAGCCGAGAGTGAATGCTGGTTCCAGGACCAGCCAGGCCACGGCTCACACTGCCACAGCTTTCCTCCTCTCTCAACATGGCCCCCAGCCCTGCTGCACATGGGAGGGGACTGAGCAGCAGGGGCTGGAGGGAGGTGTGTGGCTTTGCCCACCGGGGCCCCCGTGGCTGCCCCCGCAGGAGGGCAGCAGCTCCTATCAGGGATGCCCCTCAGCCCCGTGGTTCCCACTCTGTTCCTCCAAGCTCCCAGCTCACCGTCACACCACACCTGAATGTGTTCAGGCTTTACTTCCTGACAAGGAGGAGAAAAGATTTGTTTGTTTTTTGTCAGAGACAGAGTCTGGCTCTGTCACCCATGCTGGAGTGCAGTGGCACAAACAGCTCACTGTATTCCCCAAACTCCTGGGCTCAGGCGATCCACCCACGTCAGCCTCCTGAGGACCAGGGACCACAGGCATACATTGCCGTGCCCAGCTGTATTTTTTGTATTTTGCATTTTGTACATTTTGTATTATTTCTAGAAGAGGTCTTGCCATGTTACCCAGGCTGGTCTTGAACTCCTGGGCTCAAACCATCTGCCCCCCTCAGCCTCCCAAAGGCTGGTGTTGCCACACACACCCTGTGTGCTAAATTGACTTTCTTGACAGAATTGAAAAAAACCACCTTAAACTTCATAGGGAACCAAAAAAAGAGTCCGCATAGCCGAGACAATCCTAAGCAAAAATAAACCAAAGCTGGAGGCATCACGCTACCTGACTTTAAACTACATTACAAGGCTACAGTAATCAAAACAGCATGGTACTGGTACCAAAACAGATATAGACCAATGGAACAGAACAGAGGCCTCAGAAATAACACCACACATCACACAACTGCAACATCTGATCTTTGACAAATCTGACGAGCAGTGGGGAAAGGATTCCCTGTTTAATAAATGGCGTTGGGAAAACTGGCTAGCCATATGCAGAAAGCTGAAACTGGATCCCTTCCTTAACACCTTACACAAAAATTAACTCCAGATGGATTAAAGATTTAAACATAAGACTTGACACCATAAAAACCCTAGAAGAAAACCTAGGCAATACCATTCAGGACATAGGCACGGGCAGGGCCTTCATGACCAAAACACCAAAAGCAATGGCAACAAAAGCCAAAATAGACAAATGGGACTCAGTCTCAATAAATAAATAAATACATAAACAAAGGCCGGGTGTGGTGGCTCACACCCGTAATCCCAGCATTTTGGGAGGCCGAGGCGGGTAGATCACCTGAGGTCAGGAGTATTAAGACCAGCCTGGCCAACATGGTGAAACCCTGTCTCTACTAAAAATAACAAAAATTAGCTAGGCATGGTGGCAGACGCCTGTCATCCCAGCGACTCGGGAGGCTGAGGCAGGAGAATCGCTTGAACCCAGGAGGCAGAGCTTGCAGTGAGCCAAGATTGCTCCATTGCACTCCAGCCTGGGCAACAAGAGTGAAACTCCATCTCAAAATAAATAAATGAAATGAGTAACAAAAAGTCGCTGAGGGTTAGCCTCGCCTTATGAATGTGGCCACTCCAACAGCCGCCATGGGCTGGGAGAGGGGCTTCTAGAAAATGTGTCAGCCCAGCTGACCATCTCGGGTTCCTGGCTGGCACTGACCAGAGTTGCCATGGCAGCACACACCCTGTGTACTAAGTTCTCAGTGAGCTCCTTCCAGTAACTGCATGGGTCTCAGGGGCCCTCTCTGGTGCCAGGAAACCTGGAAAGCCTCAGAGGCAGCCGGGCGGTGCCAGACCACACCTGACAGGTGTCTGTGCCAGCAAGAATGAGACATATTTGCCAGAAATGAGAATTACCTTTCAGTTCTTCGACCATCACGTGTAACTTGGAACATTTTTACATGGGAGAGAGTAGAGTGATGAGAACCAGACCTTTGCTGCTGCTTTGGAAAATGCAGAAAGCTGTGCACACCTCTCCTGCTGGCTCCATGGGGCCCCTCCAAAGCCTGTGGTTTTGGCCTCAGGGAGGTGTTAGGGTTGCAGGAGCAGGGCTCTGGAGAGCTCCAGGCCTGGCGGGGGCTAGGTCATCCCAGGAAGACAGAGCAGGCACCAGTGAGCTTCATAGAGAGGCATTAAAATAAGAAAATCATCAAAACTCGGGCTGAGTCAGGAGGAATTCAGTTGTGGCTTACAAACTCATGTTCTGTTTTTACTGTAAGAAACGCACTTTACTAAATTTGAAGGTGAGAATAAAAATTCTTCCCACTGAATAAAATATCAGTAAACAGAGGTGAGGCTCGGCACTCTCAACTGCTGGAGGCCATGAGGGGTAGCTTTACCTGGTCCTAAAAGTGACTTTGCTCTAAGTTTACTTACTAAATACAAAATGTTAATTTAGTTTTCAAAGTCGTCAGGCTGGGTGCGGTGGCTCATGGCTGTAATCCCAGAACTTTCAGAGGCCAAGGCAGGTGGATCACTGGAGGTCCGGAGTTCGAGTCCAGCCTGGGCAACATGGTGAAACCCCGTCTCTACTAAAAATACAAAAATTAGCCAGGTGTGGTGGCGGGCACCTGTAATCCCAGCTACTCAGGAGGCTGAGGCAGAATAGCTTGAACCTGGGAGGCAGAGGCTGCAGTGAGCCAAGATCACACCGTTTCACTCCAGCCTGGGTGACAGAGCAAGACTCCTGAGAAAAAAAAAGTTGTCGATTAAAAAATAGTTTGCAGGCAATTTTCTTCTTTTTTTTTTTTTTTTTTTTAATAAAGACGGGGTTTCACCATGTTGGTCAGGCTGGTCTTGAACTCCCGACCTCAGGTGATCCACCCACCTTGGCCTCCAAAGTGCTTGGATTACAGGCGTGAACTACCACGCCCAGCCTGGCAATTTTCGTTGACAGCTTTATGGATGCATAGTTGACACAAGGCAAACTACACGTATGTACAGTGTGTAGTCTGATGAGGTCTTACGTATCTACGCCGTGAAGGAATCAGCGCCATCCAGGTTGCAGGTCCACCTGGTAATCCCTCCCTCTCAACTGTCCCTACCCTTTATTTCCCAAGTGACTGCTAATTTGCTCTCTGTTGCTATTTTGTTTTTTATTTTTATTCGTATTTTTACGTTTTGAGACAGAGTCTCTCTGTTGCCTAGGCTGGAGTGCAGTGGTGCTATCTCGGCTCACTGCAATCTCTGCCTTCTGGGTTCAAGCAATTCTCCTGCTTCAGCCTCCCAAGTAGCTGGGATTACATGTGGCCACCACGATGCCTGGCTAACTTTTGTATTTTTAGTAGAGATGGGGTTTGCCACGTTGGCTAGGCTGGTCTCGAACTCCAGACCTCAAGTGATTCACCCGCCTCAGCCTCCCAAAGTGATGGGATTACAGGCGTGAGCCACCACACCTGGGCTAGAAGAGACAGTCTTTCTCCAACATGTGAGGACAGAGTGAGAAGACGGCTGCTTTGGTTTGAATATTTATACCCTCCAAAACTCATGTTGTGCCCAGGCATGGTGATTCATGCCTATAATCCCAGCACTTTGGGAGGCCGGGGTGGGCAGATCACTTGAGGTCAGGAGATTGATACTATCCTGGCCAATTTGGTGAAACCTCACCTCTACTAAAAATACAAAAATTAGCTGGGCATGGTGGCAGGCGCCAGTAGGCCTACCTACTTGGGAGGCTGAGGCAGGAGAATTGCTGGAACCAGGGAGTCGGAGGTTGTGGTAAGCCAAGATCATGCCACTGCCCTCCGGCCTGGTGACAGAGTGAGACTCTGTCTCAAAACAAAAGAAAGCCATCCTTCTGCTTCTGGCAGCACCGGCACATTAAAAGCAGAGGAAGCCTGCTGTGTTGGCCTCGCCCACACTAACACCCCCATTTATAAAGGTTGACACATCACTGACTGCTTCTGAAAATTTTATCTGGCCAAAGACATCAGCCCAAATTTGAATTCTTGCCCAAACTGGAGGTGATTTCATTCTTTGACTGCAGTCTCTTCCTCATGAACACATACAGCTCTCACAAGGAAATGCGAATATAGTTTGGGGAGGAGGACCCCTTGTCTCTTTTTTCCCAATGCCAGCCTCACAAAATCTGGTCCCATGTACCCAGGGATTCTGCCAGGGAGATGACTCAGTTAATTAACACGCTGCTCCTGACTGTACACTTGGAAGCAGAGGTTCCGTTCCTTTGTATCCTGCCAAAGCTGCTTACAAAACCATATCTTGTCTTGGTGCCCATGGTGTGTAAAAATCCAAGTTGATCATTTCCCTGATACATTTCATGACAGGCTAAATTTAGTGCCTCACCTGCTCCTAACTAGCCTGTCCCACCATCATGCCTGCTGCCAGGGCTGTGGTCCTGTCTGAGGTCCTGTGTCCCTCTGAGGAGAGGGACACTTGGACACAGAGGTCAGTTGCCAAACGCAGCCACGGTGCCCGGGAGGCTGGCTAAGGACGGGCGATTCACTCTGGGTGTCTTCCTTAGTCTTATAACTATTATTATTATTATTATTATTATTTTTTGAGACGGAGTTTCGCTCTTGTTACCCAGGCTGGAGTGCAATGGCGCGATCTCGGCTCACCACAACCTCCGCCTCCTGGGTTCAGGCAATTCTCCTGCCTCAGCCTCCTGAATAGCTGGGATTACAGGCACACGCCACCATGCCCAGCTGAATTTTTGTATTTTTAGTAGAGACGGGGTTTCACCATGTTGACCAGGATGGT
Organism: Sapajus apella; assembly: GCF_009761245.1. Classification (NCBI taxonomy): domain Eukaryota; kingdom Metazoa; phylum Chordata; class Mammalia; order Primates; family Cebidae; genus Sapajus; species Sapajus apella. Next base: position 374,122 of record NW_022437132.1, read on the forward strand.
CTCGATCTCTTGACCTCGTGATCCACCCGCCTCGGCCTCCCAAAGTGCTGGGATTACAGGCTTGAGCCACCGCGCCCGGCCTTATTATTATTTTTTTAAGATAGGGTTTCACTATGATGGCCAGGCTGGTCTTGAACTCCAGACCTCAGGTGATGTACCCACCTCAGCCTCCCAAAGTTAGTCTTATTTTTTTGTAGAGACAAGGTCTTGCTGTGGTGCCCAGTCTGGTCTCTAACACCTGGGCTCAAGCCATCCTCCCGCTTGGACGTGGGCAGCCGCGCCCGTCCCAACGCAGTGCGTCTTGGAGGCCTTGGTCACGGGCTCAAGGGAAAGGCCGCGCGTGCCTCTGGTTGCCAGGGGCATGGCCTGCGTGTCTGGGGCCCCTCCGCACTCGGTCTCAGACCCTGCGTTCCCGGGGTCCTCGGGGGGCCTGGGCAGGGCCTCGCCCTCTGCCGGGTCTGCGCCCCGCAACTCCTGGAGCACCCGCAACCACCGGGGCCGCGGAGCCAGGCGTGCGCCTCCTCTTGGTCTCATCCGCGTGAGAGCGCGGTGCCCCGGAAGGGCTCTGCTCCAAGGGGGCGGCGTGCCTTCTCGTCTGTCGCTTGCCGCGCGGTGCCGTTTACTCGTCCGCAACGTGCGCCGGTCGCGGTCGCTCCCGCTCGTAGCTGTGCGGCGGGAACACACCTTGCACGACCTGACCCCGTGCGCCCCTGTTCAGGGACGTCACGTCACTTCACGCCCGCGCTCACAGCCTCTGAGCATCTCCACGGCCGGCGCTTGAGAAAATGAGACAAGCCTGGCCACCCCCGCGGTGACGGCCGCCGCACTGCCGCGACGGTCCCGGCGCGCGCCTTTATAGCAAACCGGCGAGGGGCGGGGCCGGCGCCGCCCGGACGTGCTGACGTCAGGCACAGCGGAGGGCGGGGCCGGGCGGCGGCGGCGGCGTTGGTTCTCCGGGTGCCTCCGGCGCCTCAGCCCCCTTAGCCTGCGCCTCAGGCTCCGAGGCCTCCGGTCCCCTCGGCCCCGGGCCGCCCGACCCCTCGCCGCCCTTCCCAGGCCGCCCCGCCGCCATGGGCCCGCGCCCGCCGCGCCGCCGGGCTGAGGGCAGCTGAGGCGCGGCGCGAGGATGGGCGAGGACGGAGCAGGGCCCGAGCGCCAGCCCCAGCAGCCCGGGCGCCCCGCGCGCGCCCGCCCGCGCCGCCGAGGGGATGCCCGCGCCCGCCGCCGCGCCCTGAGCGCCTTTGTCTGCCGCCCGCGCCCGCCGCACCACTAGCCTCTCGGGAGCATGGCGTCGGCCCCGCCGGCCTCGCCCCCGGGCTCGGAGCCGCCGGGGCCTGACCCTGAGCCTGGCGGGCCGGACGGGCCGGGGGCGGCGCAGCCGGCGCTGGGCCCCGCGGAGCTACGCCTCGGAGCGCCAGCCGCCGGCCCCGACGCGGAGTCCCCGGGCCTGGGCGAGCCTGCGCCCGGAGCCGCTGCGGACTGCGGGGCGCGCTGGAGCGCCGGGCCGGCCCCGGGGCTGGAGGGGAGCCCGCGGGACCCCGGGCCGCCTGCGCCGCCGCCGCGCGGCTCCCCGGGCCCAGGGCCCTGCTTGGAGGCGCCGCTGCCACGGCTCGGTCCGTGTTTCCCCTGGACTGAGGAGCCCGAGTGCGGCCCCCCGAGCTGCCCGGAGAGCGCGCCTTTCCGCGCGCAGGGGCCCGGCCGCACCCTCCGAGCCCGGGGCGAGGTCGACCTCTTCCCTCCCTTCCCCGCGCCCACGGCGGGAGCGCTGGCGCCGGAGGAGGGTCCCGGGGCCCCGCCGCAGCCCTCGGACCTTGGCCGTTCGCACCCGCTTTCGAGCGAGCCCGCGGCGAGTCAGGAGGACGGCTCCCGCCTCCGAGCCGTGTTCGATGCCCTGGACGGGGATGGGGACGGCTTCGTCCGCATCGAGGACTTCGTCCAGTTTGCCACGGTCTACGGGGCAGAGCAGGTACGGAGTGGCCGGGGCCGGGGCGTGGGAACGGGCAGGCGCGCGGCTGCCTGCGGGGTTGACGTGGGAACGGCCGACGCGGCCCCTGCAGTCGGGAAAGGCACCGGCAAGACCTGCGGGTCCTGCTTTTTTTGCTTATTCACCACTTCGGCCCTGGATTTCTGGTTGAATTCGCTGGAGTCCCCCTTCCCCCCTTAACAGGAGGTTCTATTCTGGGGAGGCAGTTTCTTCCCCTCCCCCCGGCACCTGGTCAGCTGGATCTTACCAAGGTCAGCTCCCGGCCTGGGCACACCCTCCCGGGGACCTGATCGACGTGCCCCTGAACGAAGTTCCCCGCGATTCTCCCACCCGAGGGCCCAGATACTGCTCGGCCGAATCCACCCAACTTCAAGCCGCAGAGGCCAGACTGCCCAGGCACCTTGAGATCCTGCTGATAGACACCTGTTTTGAGCACGGTGACTTTACTATGTATGGTTGGCATCTTCTCTACTTAGATTTCATCTTTTATTGTTTGGGAGATGGTGAATGCTTGTAGAAGGTCCCGAAATTAAAAATTTTCACTTTGGTACCTTTGGGGAGGAAGGGAATGAGCCTCCAAGCTCGTGTGTGAAATGCTCGGTGGCAAATACAGAAGTCTACCAGAACACCATTAGGGCCACCTCCACTCTCGAAAGAGAGGTGAAATGCATGGACAGGCATCATACACAGTAAGTACAGCGTGCCAGGGGTCCTCAGGGCGCCTGCTCCTGGGGGGAAGGTGGGACCCAAGGTGGAGTCGTTTCTGTCTACCTCACCACTTACTGAAGTTTAAGTGGAGGTAACAGCAGGGCTATGTGTGTTCTGCCAATTACCCGGTGGACATCAGATAATACCAGTGTTCACTTCTAAATATATTACTTAGTAGGAAATCCCTAAGGTGCTGATCTGTCAATTTTTGTATTTTGTTGATTTCTCACACATGCAGGCATCTGCTACGTGGGTGTTCAAGTACAGATGCATGTTTAAGCCAAGAGGTCCGTAAGAAAAGTGGTAAAATGGGCACATTGCTACTTAGGGTGTCAGTCATAACATTAAGAACCTTGATGAGGAATCCATATGCCCCCTCAGCATCCACTGTATCCTTTGAGAGTGTGAAGAACAGAGTCCTGATAAATCAGGGCTCCTTGCCTAGTTCACACTAAGACGTGCAGACAGGTGCCTGCAGTGCTCACTTGCTTACCTCTGGTTGGGATATTGTCAGGATGGGTTTCCATCTAGTCTAATGGGCATTGAAATATGTCACTGATAGTTTCTTGTATGGTCAGCATGGATGGTGGTTGCTGGTCCAGGTGCTTTGCTACGTTTCCTTCTTGCCCCTGGGCTGGAGAGCACCTTGAGCTCACTTGGTTGCTGTTGGCTAATGCGCCGTGTCTTCTCCCAAACATACTCTCTTGCTTCAGTACAGCAGAGTAGTTAGAGTACCACATTTGCTTTTCATGACGGTAACCCAACTCTGATAGAGAGCTTCTGTGAGGCGCAGGTATGTTTCCACTGGATTATCACCACAGTCCTCTGAAATGGTAACTAGGCAAGCAGGATTCATCCCACTTCTCAGGTAAGAAACCCGAAACCCAGAAAGGTCAAATAGCTCTCCCAAAGCCTTACAGGGGCAGAACTGGGTCTTTTGGCTCTGAGGCCTTAGTTGGCTCTTCTTACTTAGTTTGGTGGCTCACAATATCCCTATTGTGATATTATTTTATCTTGTTGACTTTTCATACAATTCTTTTTATTTGAGAAACATCTTTTGTCATAACCTCCCTTATTGATCACAATGGGAAAAACTTTGGGTTGCTATTTGGGGCTGAGCTTTCTTGTCATCACAAAGTAGAAATGAGTCAGAATTCTTTAGTCTGAGAGCACCTGGTGGAATTTGAAGGTTGGGGAAAGGGCTGGGTGACTGGCGTTTGGTGAGGTTGGGAAAGTGGAAGGGATTTCCTGTGGCATTACTCCTTCTGTCTGTTCTTCTGGACGGCTTAGGAAGAAGCAATTCTGGGCATGGTCTGAGTGCCTGGACTTGGGCCGGCTTCCTGGGACGGAGGAGAGCTCTTGATTTCCTCAAGCTAAGTAACTGTTTTGCATTAGGTAATTTACAGGGTATAGAAAGGTTGATTTTCATGTTATGTAACCCTGTAGCCATCGCTCAGTTTCAGCAGTCTTGGTTCATCTGTAAACTCCCCACTCACTACCCCCAGATGATTTCTGAGGCAGATTCCTGATATTATATCATTTCTTCCATAAATGATACATTTCCAAAAGATATACCTTTCCAAAAGATAACTATTCTATTTTTTTTTTTTTTTGAGAACAGAGTCTTACTGTGTTGCCCAGGCTGGAGTGCAGTGGCGCAATCTCTGCTTCGGCTCACTGCAGCCTCTGCCTCCCAAGTTCAAGAAATTCTCTGCCTCAGCCTCCCAAGTAGCTGGGACTGCAGGTGCCCACCACTGCGCCTGGCTAATTTTTGTATTTTTAGTAGAGATGGAGTTTCACCATCTTGGCCAGGCTGGTCGTGAACTCCTGAGCTGGTGACCCACCTCCCTCGGCCTCCCAAAGTGCTGGGATTACAGGCATGAGGCACTGCGCCCCACCAAGATAACAGTTCTTTTTATTTATTTATTTTTCTTAATTTTTTTTCGGTGCTAAACAATTCTTTTAAAAACATTAATGATTTAAAAAAAAACCCTACAACAGTTCAAATAACTGGATAATAACAAGATCATACATTTTTGTACTTTCCACCTTGAGATTTCAACATAGTGAGCACATGAGACTCTTAGACAAGTCACATTACTATCTTCATGATAACTAAATTATCTTAATTTTTTTTTTTTTTTTTTTTTGAGATGGAGACTTGCTTGCTCTGTCACACAGGCTGGAGTGCAATGGCACAATCTCAGCAGACTGCAACCTCTGCCTCCCTGGTTCAAGTGATTCTTCTGCCTCAGCCTCCTGAGTAGCTGGGATTACAGGCATCCGCCACTACACCCGGCTGTCTTTTGTATTTTTAGTAGAGACGGGGTTTCATCATGTTGGCCAAGCTGGTCTCAAACTCCTGAGCTCAGGTGATGCACCTGCTGCAGCCTCCCAAAGTGCTGGTATTAAAGGCATGAGCCACCTCATCCAGCCAATTATCTTAATTTTTATCAAATTTTCAGAAGTAGCATATTCAGTGTCTTCTATGTAATGTTTATGAAGGTAGCATTTTAAATTATTTAAATGGATTGAATTTTTAATAGAAGCTCCTGTTTATAATATAGATGGCTTTTGTGTCCCTCTTTAGCAATGTCATGGTGTGTTTGGATCTAATTACATCATCTGGTGATAGATGAGGTGTGGTGTAATGTAACAGTGTTATTTTAGCAGGAATCAGCAGATGAAAGGAGCAAGTGGAACTTTCTGGTTTTATCTTCTTGAAACAGGAATTTATAGTCAGACATGTCCAGGAATTAGGTGTGAAGTTGGAATAGGTGCTTTTTAAGGCTTCCACTATCTCTGGAGATTGACATAACCACTTCATACTGAGAGGACTGATGCTTTTGTTTTTACTACCACCCATCCCCATCGTGAAGCAGACATTGTTAAATAAATTCTAAGAGTGTTGTGAGAAAAGATTACTTTTTTTTTTTTTAAGATTATAACTTTCCGAGTTATTTTTACAGTCACTTAAGCATTTGCATTTTAATAGCCACTGATTCTTTTCAGAGAATGTCCTTCAGTAACCTTGGTAGGCATTGTCTGTCTTCAGTACTTGCAGAAATAGGCTGCTGAAGGAAGTGTCTATGCTCAGATCTTCCTACCCCCTTTTTTTTTTGAGACAGAGTTTCACTCTGTTGCCAGGCGGCAGGCCAGAGCGCAGTGCTCGGCTCACTGCAACCTCCGCCTCCTGGGTTCAAGCAGTTCTCCTGCCTCAGCCTCCCGAGTAGCTGGGACTACAGGCGTGCGCCACCACCCTCAGCTAATTTTTGTATTTTTAGTGGAGACGGGGTTTCACCATGTTGGCCAGGATGGTCTTGATCTCTTGACCTCGTGATCCGCCCACCTCAGCCTCCGAAAGTGCTGGGATTACAGGCGTGAGCCACTGTGCCCAGCCTTTTTTTTTGAGACAGAGCTTTGCTCTGTCACCAGGCACCAGGCTGGAGTGTAGTGGCGTGATCTTGGCTCACTGCAACTTCCACCTCCTCGGTTCAAGCAGTTCTCCTGCCTCAGACTCCCAAGTAGCTGGGACTACAGGTGCGCCCCACCATGCCCATCTAAGTTTTGCAGTTTTTGTTAGAGACGGGGTTTCACCATGTTGACCAGGATGGTGTTGCTCTCTTGACCTTGTGATCCTCCCGCCTCAGCCTCCCAAAGTGCTGGGGTTATAGGCGTGAGCCACCGCGCCCAGCCCCTTTTTTTATTTCTGTACCTCTGCTGTGGGCAGTAGGAAGTTCCTAGGGATATTTGACTGCCCCTTTTTTGTTTGTTTGTTTGTTGTGAGGCAGGATCTCAGTCCGTCTCCCAGTCTGGAGTGCAGTGGCCAGATCTCAGCTCACTGTAACCTCCACTTCCCAGGCTCAAGAGATCCTCCCGTCGTAGCCTCCTGAGCAGCTGGGACGACAGGTGCCCATGACCATGCTCCTTTAATTAAAAAAAATCATTTTTGGCCGGGTGTGGTGGCTCACACCTGTAATCCAAGCACTTTGGAGGCCAAGGCAGGCGGATCACTTGAGGTCGGGAGTTCAAGACCAGCCTGACCAACATGGTGAAACCCTGTCTTTAAAAAAAAAAAAAAAATTAAGAAAAAAAAAATATTTTTGTGGAGGTGAAGTATAGTATAGTGATAATTGCCCAGGCGTATTATGGAACTCCTAAGCTCAAGTGATCCTTCTGCCTCAGCCTCCCAGAATGCTGGGATTGCAGACATGAACCATAGCGTCCAGCCTGGCATCACGTTTTGTTTGCTCCTGTATCATTTCTAGTCTTAGCCTTGAATCCGAGTGAAGGTCAGTGTGTGTGAATGAGAGTGAGCGTGTGTGTGTGTGAGCAGTTATATATGTGAGCTGGTGTGTGTGTGATATGTGTGGGAGCATGTGTCTGCAGGAGCAGGGATGTGTATATGTGGGAGTGGGATGTGTACGTGGAAGTGGCATGTCTGTATATATGTGAGCAGGTGAGTATGAATTCTGGGTCTACATGTTGACTTGCTAAAAGGCAGATGAAGTTTGGGTTACATAAAACAGAAAATGACCAATAATTCCACTATCCTGAGAAAAATACCATTACCATTTTAGTACGTTTCTTTCCAGATTTTTTTTTTTTTTTTTTTTTTTTTTTTTTTTTTGAGATGGAGTCTCGCTCTTTCACCAAGGCTGGAATGCAGTGGTGGGATCTCCACTCATTGCAACCTCCAACACCTGGGTTCAAGCAATTGTCCTGCCTGAGCCTCCTGAGTAGCTTGGACTATAGGTGTGTGCCCCCATGCCTGGGTAATTTTTGTATTTTTAGTAGAGACAGGGTTTTGCCATGTTGACTAGGCTGGCCTCAAACCCCTTACTTCCAGTAATCTACCTGCCTTGGCCTCCCAAAGTGTTGGGATTATAGGCATGAGCCACCATGCCAGGCCTAGACCTTTTTTATACATAGACATAGACACACAGGTGACTGTCTATAAAAGTACACAATGGAGATCATATTGGAGTGGAAGGTAAATTATTTTTATAGATGTTCATTGTTTTAAAAGAAACCCTGCCGGGTGCAGTGGCTCATCCTGTAATCCCAGGACTTTGGGAGGCCGAGGTGGGCAGATCACGAGGTCAAGAGATCGAGACCATCCTGGCCAACGTAGTGAAACCCATCGCTACTAAAAATACAAAAATTACCTGGGTTTGGTGGCACATGCCTTTAATGCCAGCTACTCTAGAGGCTGAGGCAGGAGAATCGCTTGAACCTGGGAGGTGGTGGTTGCAGTGAGCCGAGATTGCTCCATTGCACTCCATCCTGGCAACAGAGCGAAACTCTGTTTCAGAAAAAATAAAATAAATTAGCCTGGTGGAGTGGTTCACGCCTGTAATCCTAGCGCTTTGGGAGGCCAAGGTGGGTGGATCACCTGAGGTCAGGAGTTTGAGACCAGTGTGGCTAACATGGTGAAACTCTGTTTCTACTAAAAATACAAAAATTAGCCCGGTGTGATGGTAGGCGCCTGTAATCCCAGCTACTCTAGAGGCTGAGACAGGAGAATCCCCTGAACCTGGAAGGCAGAGGTTGCAGTGAGCTGAGATCCTGCCATAGTACTCCAGCCTGGGTGAAAGGAGCAAAATTCTGTCTCAAAAAAATAAAAAGAAACTAATACTAGTAGGTAAACTTTCTAAGAAAGATTAGGAACACTTGTGATCCCCCATCCATTAAGAGGTAATTATAGCCGGGCACGGTGGCTCACACTTGTTAATCCCAGCACTTTGGGAGGCCAAGGCAGGTGGATCACAAGGTCAGGAGATGGAGACCATCCTGGCCATGGTGAAACCCCATCTCTACTAAAACATACACAAAAATTAGCCGGGTGTGATGGGGGATGCCTGTAGTCACAGCTACTCAGGAGGCTGAGGCAGGGGAATTGCTTGAACCCAGGAGACAGAGGTTTCAGTGAGCCGATATCCTGCCACTGCACTCCAGCCTGGCGACAGAGCAAGACTCTGTCTCAAAAAATAAATAGGTAATTACTTAAACATTTAATGTGTGAACTAAAATGTATATAATACATGCTGGATTGTACATAAATGTTATGATTTGCATGTGTGTTGCTTTGAATCTGCTTTTTGACCTTTTTTTTTTTTTTTTTTTGAGATGGAGTCTTGCCCTGTCACCCAGGCTGGAGTGCAATGGGGCAATATCGGCTCATTGCAACCTCCACCTCCCCGGTTCAAGCGATTCTCCTGTCTCAGCTTCCGGAGTAGATGGGATTACAGGCGTGTGCCATCATGCCCAGCTAATTTTATGTGTTTTTATTAGAGATGGAGTATCATCATGTTGGCCAGGCTGGTCTCGAACTCCTGAGCTCATGATCTGTCTGCCTTGACCTCTCAAAAAGTGCTGGGAT
>NW_022437132.1:383295-395587 GCF_009761245.1 Sapajus apella
TGTTGCCTAGGCTGGAGTGCAATGGCACGATCTTAGCTCACTGCAACCTCCGCTTCCCGGGTTCAAGTGATTCTCCTGCCTCAGCCTCCCAAGTAGCTGGGATTTCAGGTACTTGCCACCACGCCCACCTAATTTTTTTGTATTTTTAGTAGAGGCAGGTTTTCACCATCTTGGCCAGGTTGGTCTTAAGCTCCTGACCTTGTGATCCACCCTTCTTGGCCTCCCAAAGTGCTGGGATTACTAGCATGAGCCCCTGTGCCCAGCACCTTTATTTTGTTTGTTTATTTTTTTAAGACAGAGTCTTGCTTTGTGACCCAGGCTGAAGTGCATTGGTGCCGTCTTGGCTCACTGCAACCCCTGCCTCCTGGGTTCAAGCAATTCTCCTGCCTCACGCTTCCTCAGCTACTTAGCTGGGATTACAGGCGCACGCCACCACTCCAGCTAATTTTTTGTGTATTTAGTAGAGACAGGGTTTTGTCATGTTGGTCAGGCTGGTCTTGAACTTTTTTTTTCTTTGAGACAGAGTCTCGATCTTCCACCCAGGCTCGAGTGCAGTGGTGTGATCTCAGCTCATTTTAACCTTCGCCTCCCGAGTTCAAGTGATTCTTCTGCCTCAGCCTCCTGAGTAACTGGGATTATAGTCGCGTGCCACCATGCTCAGCTAATTTTTTGTATTTTTTGTAGAGACAGGGTTTCACAGTGTTAGCCAGGATGGTCTTGATCTCCTGACCTCATGATTCGCTGGTCTCTGCCTCCCAAAGTGCTGGGATTATAGGTATGAGCCACCACGCCTGGCCTGACCTGTTTCTTTTACTTTTTTTTTTTTTTGAGACGGAGTCTCACTTTGTCACCAGGCTGGAGTGCAGTGGCACGATCTCAGCTCACTGCAACCTCCGCCTCCTGGGTTCAGGTGATTCTCCTGCCACAGCCTCCCGAGTAGCTGGGACTACAGGTGCGCATCCAGCTAATTTTTATGTTTTTAGTAGAGATGGGGTTTCACCATGTTGGCCAGGATGTTCTCGATCTCTTGACCTTGTGATCCACCTGCCTTGGCCTCCCAAAGTGTTGGGATTACAGATGTGAGCCACTATGCCCAGCCCCTATTTCTTTTTTTTTTTTTTTTTTTTTTTGAGACGGAGTTTCGGTCTTGTTGCCCAGCCTGGAGTGCAATGGCACGATCTCGGCTCACCGCAACCTCCGCCCCCTGGGTTCAGGCAGTTCTCCTGCCTCAGCCTCCTGAGTAGCTGGGATTACAGGCACACGCCACCATGCCCAGCTAATTTTTTGTATTTTTAGTAGAGACGGGGTTTCACCGTGTTGACCAGGATGGTCTCGATCTCTTGACCTCGTGATCCACCCGCCTCGGCCTCCCAAAGTGCTGGGATTACAGGCTTGAGCCACCGCGCCCGGCCCCTATTTCTTTTTAATTGATAGAAATATTTGTACATATTCATGAGATAGGTTCACGTGATATTTTGTTGTAGGTATACACTGTAATGATCAAGTTGGGGTATCTGTCACTTCTATATCATTTTTATATATTGGGAAAGTTTCTAGTCCCTTCTAGATATTTTGAAATATACAATATATTGTTGTTAGATTTAGTCACTCTACTCTGCTACCGAACATTAGAACTTATTTGTTCTATCTCATTGTATGTTTGTAGCCATTAATCGGCCGCTCTTTACCCTCCCTGATCCCTTTCCCAGCCTCTGGTATCTATCATTCTATTTTCTACCTCCATGAGAGCCACTTTTTTAGCTCTCACATCAGAGTGAAAATGTGCGATATTTGTGTTTCTCAGCCTGGCTTATTTGACTTAACATAATGACCTCAGTTTCCTTTCACGTTGCTGCAAATGACATGATTTCACTTTTTTACATGGCCAAATCGTATTTCACTCTGTATATATATCCTATTTTCTTTATCCATTCAACTGTTGGTGGACACTTGGATTGATTCCATATCTTTGCCATCGTGAGTAGAGCTGCAGTAAACATGGGGTGTAGGCATCCCTTTGGTCTATAGATTTCCCTTCCTTTGGATAAATCTCAGTAGTGGGATTGCTGGATTATATACCTAATTTTTTTTTTTTTAATTGACGGTCTCTGATATCAGGTATATATTTACTTATTTAAAAAAAACGTTATTTTTTATTTTTTGAAACAGTTTTGCTATTATCATCTAGGCTGGAGTACAATGGCGAGATCTCAGGTTACCGCAGCTTCCCCCTCTTGGGTTCAAGTGATAGTCCTGCCGCAGCCTCCGGAGTAGCTAGGGTTACAAGCATGTACCACCTCGCCTGGCTAATTTTTTGTATTTTCAGTAGAGACGGGGTTTCACTGTGTTGGCCAGGCTGGTCTCAAACTCCTGACCTCAACTGATCTGCCCGCCTCGGCCTCCCAAAGTGCTGGGATTACAGGCATAAGCCAGTGAGCCCGGCCAGGCATATACATTATTTATTTTTTCCATATAGGGTCTCACTCTGTTGCTCAGGCTGGAGTGCAGTGGTGCAATCACTGCCCACTGCAGCTTTGACCTCCCAGGTAGCTGGGACTCTAGTTGTGTGCTACCATGCCTGGCTAATTTTTCTATTTTTTGTAGAGACAGGATTTTGTCACGTTGATCTGCAGCTCCTCTGCTCAAGCGATCTTCCCAACTTGGTTTCCCAAAGTTCTGGGATTACAGACGTGAGGCACTGGCCTGGCAGGTGTATACTTTAATGGATACCTCAAATTTACTTGTTTCCAAGAAGATTCAGAATTGTGAAGAATGGCCGGACGCGGTGGTTATGCCTTTAATCCCAGCACGTTGGGAGGCCGGGGTGGGCAGATCACCTAGGTCAGGAGTTAGCCAACATGGCAAAACCTGAACTCTACTCTCTCTTTTTTTCTTTAAAAAAAAAAATATATATATATATATATATATATATATATTTAAATAAAAAAAGATGGGGTTTCACCATGATGGCCAGGCTGGTTTTGAACTCCTGACCTCAGGTGATCCAGCCACCTCGGCCTCCCAAAGTGCTAGAATTACAGATGTGAGCCACCAGGCCTGGCCTAAACTCTACTCTCTACTAAAAATAGAAAAATTAGCCAGGCCTGATGGCAGGTGCCTGTCATCCCAGCGACTTGGGATGCTGAAGTAGGAGAATCGTTTGAACCCAGGAGGCGGAGGTTGTAGTGAGCCAAGATTGCAACACTGCACTCCAGCCTGGGTGACAAGAGCGAAACTCCATTAAAAAAAATTATTAAGGACTATTCTAGTTTAGGATCTAACATGCAGGAAGAGTTTAATTCTATGTAGATGATCTGGCAAGGTTGTCAGGGGCACCAAGCTTATGGATTGCTTCTCTTCCAAGCACCTGTTTTGTTTAAATTTGGAAAACATTGAATCTAAACACTAGTTACATCAGACAAAAGGGTTAGGCATCCTTTTAAGTCTATTATGTAGCTCAGAAATGTGATAATTATAAAGGCTCCAAACTTACTTAGATCAGCACTCATGGTGATGTACTAAATATATACCACACTTATAACCATGTAGAATTGTTACAAGTGAAAGAAGGTTTCAAGAAATATTAATGGTACTTTTAGGCTGGGTGCGGTGGCTCATGCCTGTAATCCCAGCACTTTGGGAGGATGAGGTGGGTGGATCACGAGGTCAGGAGATTGAGACCATTGTGGGCAACATGGTGAAACCTCATCCTTACAAAAAATACAAAAATTAGCTTGGTATGGTGGCATGCACCTGTAGTTCGAGCTGCTCAGGATGAGGCAGGAGAATCTCTTGAACCTTGAACCCAGAGGCAGAATTTGTAGTGAGCCGAGATGATGCCACTGCACTTCAGCATGGGAGAAAAAAAAAAACTCTGTCTCAAAAAAAAAAAAAAAAAAAAAAAGGTGTGTTTAGTTTGCGTGTGTGTGTGTGTGTGTGTGTGTGTGTGTGTGTGTGTTGGGAAGATGGGAGGGAGGAGAGGGTGTATGGTGGGAATGGATTGCTTTTATTTGAGGTCTTGGCTATATTTTCTGTTATGTTACTGATTTTAGTTATTTTGAAAAGTAGTGCCTTTGCACACAGCACAGAGTTCAAACAGTACAGAAGGGAATCTAGTTTTTATAAAAATCATTACACTCTGTAGAAATAAAAAAATGTAAGACTGGGCTTGGTGGCTCACGCCTGTAATCTCAGCACTTTGGGAGGCTGAGTCGGGCGGATCATGAGGTCAAGAGATTGAGACCACCACAACCCCTGGGTTGTGAAACCCCGTCTGCTAAAAATAGAAAAATTAGCTGGGTATGGTGGTGTGCGTCTGTACTCCCAGCTACTTTGGAGGCTGAGGCAAGAGAAGCACTTAAACCCGGGAGTTGGAGATTGCAGTGAGACGAGATTGTGTGTGCCACTGTACTCCAGCCTGGTGACAGAGCAAGACTCTGTCTCAAAAAAAATAAGCACTAAAGATAAAATATTTACATATTTTGACTCCATTAAGGTGTATACAAAATATGCAAAATACATCTAAAGAAACCTGGGGCCGGGTGCGATGGCTTATGCCTGTAATCTCAGCACTTTGGGAGGCTGAGGTACGCTGATCACCTGGGGTTGGGGGTTTGAGACCAGCCTGACCAACATGGAGAATCCCCATCTCTACTAAGAGTTCAAAATTAGCTGGGTGTGGTGACACATACCTGTAATTAACTCCAGTTACTCGGGAGGCTGAGGCAGGAGAATCAGTTGAACCTGGGAGTCGGAGGTTTTGGTGAGCCGAGATCATGCCATTACACTCTAGCCTGGGCAAATAGAGTGAAACTTCATCTCAATAAAAAAAAAAGAAAAAAGAAAAGGAAACTTGGATTTTGTAGTAAATGAAAGAATTTGATAGAACATTGAATTAGCATCTGTAGATGCTTTATGAAGATGGGCTATTTTTACTGATATTTGGAAAAATGCATATTAGAAATTGTAGAGGGGAAAAATGCTTATAATCCTTTTTCGTATGTATAGATATATATATATATACACACACACACACACGTACACACTTTTTTTTTTTTTTTTTTTTTTTGGAGATGGGATCTCACTTTGTCATCCAGGCTGGAGTGCAGTGGTGTGATCATGGTTCACTGAAGTCTTGAACTCTTGGGGTTGGTTCAAGGAATTCTCCCCCGCCTCAGCCTCCAGGGGCGTGTCCTCATACCCAGCTAATGTTTTATTTATTTATTTATTTTTGAGACGGGTTCTGGCTCTGTTGCCCAGGCTGGAGTGCGGTGGCATGCTGTCCACTCACTGCAAGCTCCACCTCCCAGGTTCAAGAGATCCTCCTGTCTCAGCCTCCTGAGTAGCTGAGACTATAGGTACATGCCAGCATGCCCAGGTAACTTTTGTATTTTTTGGTACAGACAGGTCTGGGGTTTTGACATGTTGCCTAGTCTGGTCTCAAATTACTAAGCTCAAGGGATCTGCCTACCTCGGCCTCCCAAAGTGCTGGGATTACAGACGTGAGCTACTGCACCAGCCTTATTTTTATATTTTGTAGAGACAAGTTCTCACTATGTTACCAGGGTGAACTCCTGGCCTCAAGCAGTTCTTTTATTTTGGCCTCCCAAAGTGTTGAGAAATACATTGTTCCAAATAGCTAGAAGGAGGGGTTGGGTATGGTGGCTGACTCCTATAATCCCAGCTCTTTGGGAGGCCAAGGCGGGCAAGTTGTGAGGTCAGGAGTTCAAGATCAACCTGACCAACATGGTGAAACCCCATCTTTATAAAAATTAGTGGGGCGTGGTGGCATGTGCCTGTGATCTCAGCTACTCAGGAGGCTGAGGCGTAAGAATCGCTTGAACCTGGGAGGCGGAAGTTGCAGTGAGCTGAGATCATACCATGGCACTCCAGCCCCGGCAATAGAACAAGACTCCATCTCAAAAGGAAAAGCTTAGGAGACTGGGCGCGGTGGCCCATGCCTATAATCCTAGCACCTTGGGAGGCCGAGGTGGGTGGATCACAGGGTCAGAAGGTTGAGATTATCTTGGCTAACAGGGTGAAACCCTGTCTCTATTAAAAATACACACAAAAAATTAGCCAGACGTGGTGGCATGTGCCTGTAATCTCAGCTACTTGGGAGCTAAGGCAGGAGAATTGCGTGAACCTGGGAGGCAGAGTTTGAAGTGAGCCGAGATCGCGCCACTGCACTCTAGCCTGGGTGACAGAGCGAGACTCCGTCTCAAAAAAGAATAAAAAGGGCCAGGTGCATTGGGCTGAGGTGGGTGGATCACCTGAGGTCAGGAGTTCAAGACCAGCCTGGCCAATGTGATGAAACCCCATCTCTACTAAAAATACAAAAATTAGCCGGATGTGGTGGCATGCATCTGTAATCCCAGACACTTAGGAGGCTGAGGCAGGAGAATCGCTTGAGCCAGGGAGGCAGAGTTTGTAGTGAACTGAGATGGCACCACCGCACTCTAGTCTGGGCAACAGAGTGAGACTCTGTCACACACACACAAATAAGTAAATAAAAAATAAGTAGGTACGGTTTTAATTTTCCGTTGAAATATTTCATCTATCCACCCACCTACCCACCCAAACACCCAGCCAGCCATTCACCCATCCATCCATCCATCCATCCATCCATCCATCCATCCATCCATCCATCATTCTACCCTTCCATCCTTCCATCCATCCATCCATCCATCCATCTATCCATCCATCTTTCTATCTATGGCTAATCAAGTGAAGCAGTAGGACTGGAGAAGGACCAAAGAAACCCGTAACTGATTGTGATTAATTAATTGTAAACACCACTGCACCAGCACTAGCTCAACTTGTTTTAGGAAGCTGGTGTTACTCTGGTTACCATCTTGTGATATTCTTGTGTTTTACTTTTTTTTTTGAGATGGAGTTTCTCTGCTGTTACCCAGGCTGGAGTGCAATGGCATGATCCTGGCTCAGCGCAACCTCCGCCTCCTGGGTTCAAGCAATTCTCCTGCCTCAGCCTACCTAGTAACTGGGACTACAGGCATGCACCACCATGCCCAGCTAATTTTTTTTTTTTTTTTTTGTATTTTTAGTAGAGGCGGGGTTTCACCATGTTGACCAGGATGGTCTCGATCTCTTGACCTGGTAATCCACCTGCCTCTGCCTCCCAAAGTCCTGGGATTATAGGCGTGAGCCACCACGTCCAGCCTCTTGTGTTTTCCTTAAGTTTCTTTGCTCATATTTTTTTTTTTTTTTTTTTTGTATTGGTTTGAGATGGAGTTTCGCTCTTGTTACCCAGGCTGGAGTGCAATGGCGCGATCTCGGCTCACCGCAACCTCCGCCTCCCGAGTTCAGGCAATTCTCCTGCCCCAGCCTCCTGAGTCGCTGGGATTACAGGCACGCGCCACCATGCCCAGCTAATTTTTTGTATTTTTAGTAGAGACGGGGTTTCACCATGTTGACCAGGATGGTCTCGATCTCTTGACCTCGTGATCCACCCGCCTCGGCCTCCCAAAGTGCTGGGATTACAGGCTTGAGCCACCGTGCCCGGCCTCTATTTTCCTTAAGTTTCAAAACAGAGCTAATGTTGAGGCAGTGTCCTCTGTGTACCACTAAAACAGGCGTCCTAGCTGTCCGTCTTTAAGTCTCCCGATGGATGTGGACCCACAAAATCTGAGACAGGTCTCAATTAATTTAGAATGTTGATTTTACCAGAGTTGAGGATGAATGCCAGTGACACAGCCTCAGGAAGTCCTGACCACCTGTGCACAAGCTGGTTGGGGCGCAGCTTGATTTTATACATTTTAGGGAGACAGAATTCTGATATCAATCAATATGTGTAAGAAGGACATTGGTTCTATCTGGAAACGTGGGAACTGGAAGCAAAGGCAGGTCACAGATTGGTGAGAAACAAAGGGCTGCATTCCTTTTTCTGCGGCTCCCCACCTTCAGGATTACATTCTTTTGAATTTCTGATTAGCCCTTCCGAAGGAGGCTATCAGACCTGCATTTATCTCATGAGCAGAGGGCTGACTTTGAATAGAATGGGAGGCAGGTTTGCCCTAAGCGGTTATTGAATTTTACCTTTAGCTTAGTGTTTGGGGGCCCAAGATAAATATCTTCCTTTTGGTAGGGCAAGCTAAGTACTGGGACCCCAACAACAGGCCTTGGCTCTGTGCTGCTGCTTTTTCTGCAGAGACATAGTGTGGTCAGGATGCTCTAAATAGGAGACAAACTGAAGGGCCAACTAACACTTTTTTGGGTGGGAGGGGTCATATATGCTGTTTCCTCCAAGGTCAGCCTTTTTTTTCCCCATATTGAGACAGAGTCTCACTCTGTCGCCCAGGCTGGAGTGCAGGGCGCGATCTCAGCTGACTGCAGCCTCGATAGCCCAGGCTTACGTGGTCTTTCCAGCTCAGCTTCCCAAGTAGCTGGGATTGCAGGCGTGTGCCATCATGCCTGGCTAATTTTTAAAAGTTTTTTTTTTTTTTTTTTTTTTTTGAGACGGAGTTTCACTCATGTTACCCAGGCTGGAGTGCAATGGCGCGATCTCGGCTCACCGCAACCTCCGCCTCCTGGGTTCAGGCAATTCTCCTGCCTCAGCCTCCTGAGCAGCTGGGATTACAGGCACGCACCACCATGCCCAGCTAATGTTTTGTATTTTTAGTAGAGACGGGGTTTCACCATGTTGACCAGGATGGTCTCGATCTCTTGACCTCGTGATCCACCCGCCTCGGCCTCCCAAAGTGCTGGGATTACAGGCTTGAGCCACCGTGCCCGGCAATTTTTAAAAATTTTTGTAGAGACGGAGTCTCTTTGTGTTTCTCAGGCTGGTCTCGAGTTCCTGAGCTCAAGTGATCTGCCCACCTCAGCCTCCCGAAGTGCTGGAATTACAGGCATGGGCACCGAGCCTCAAGTAACATTTCAGCACTAGTAGCTGTAAGCGGAGTGAGCACTCACTGCCCATTGGTTTAAACCATTTTTGTACACAGCTTCTGTGTGTGGGTAACTTGAAGTCCTATTTCTGACCCATGTCTTGAGAAGGATTTAAGGATATACAGTTTCTGGCACTCTGCTTTGCTACTAAATGATCTGTTTTTCTTTTTTTTTTGGATAATTTTTTTTAAAAAAACCTGCACAAAACCTTTCAAAAGATGCCTAGAGCTCTCTGTGTCCACAGGTAATAGTCCTGCCATAATCAAAAGGGAGCTTGCCTATTTCTACCCTTGTTTTTTTTTGAGCTAGTGTTCTGTGGCATTGGGAGCTTATCATTGTGGTTCATGTCAGAGGCTTTTATGATTTATTGTTTTTTTTCATTTTGTTGTATTTGACCGAGTGTAGAAAGTTATCACAAGACAAAAGTATGCCAGATTGCAGGGTCATTCATTTATGCCGACGACCACAGAGGACTCACGTCTCTCCAACCTGTGGCGGCAACAGGAGGGTGCCACGATTTTTTATACCCGAAAAACCACCTTGGGAGTGGGGGTGAGGGGCGGGGATGGGGATGAAAAGGCTTCAGACATTCCGAGGGCTAGTGGATTCTGTAAATTACCTCCTGGGCAGAGATGAGGGTGGGGGTCTCCGGACATTCCAAGGGATGGGGACTTTTGTCATTCCGTTTGTTACTTAAGTGGTTTACAGAAGTCAAGATAAACATTTGTTTACACATTATCTGGTTAAGGTGGAAATCACAGACCTTAGTTACTTATTACAAGTCGCAGGAGCCAAGATGGCATGGGTTAGGACTGCTTGCCTGTCACATTAGGGCCACAGAGAGCAGTTACTTATAAGAAAAGGTAAGCAGCTTTACATAGTTTTGAAGAACAAACTGGCAGTTCTATTCACAGAGGCCAAGGACAGTTGTTATTGTAAGGAGAATGGGGCAGCCATTTCAACTTATCTAAAAACAGTTTTGCATTTTATAAAATAATTTTGCTCCGGTTCTGGCTCTAGGCCAGCACAATATCACAATTTCATGTAATTTACTCTGATTTCTGTGTAAGCAACTTTACCCAGCTTAAAGCTTAAAAATTAGGTTGTGAAGGATGTGGTACCTGTTGACTAAGTCTGTGTATAGGTGGTTTATCTGGTTAGACAAGAGGAATTGTTAAGTATATTGTAAAGACCTTATTGCTGTAGATCATTGGGTCATTAGGTCAATAAACAAATCAGGCTGGGCACAGTGGCTCACACCTATAATTCCAACACATTGAAAGGCTGAGGCAGGACGATTCCGCTAGAGTGCAGAAATTCAAGACCAGTCTGGGCAACATAGCGAGACCCAGTATCTACAAAAAATTAAAAAATTAGCTGGGTGTTGGCCAAGTACGGTGGCTCACGTCTGTAATCCAAGCACTTTGGAGGCCAAGGCGGGTGGATCACCTGAGGTCGGGAGTTCAAGACCAGGCTGACCAACATGGTGAAACCCCGTTTAAAAAAAAAAAAAAAATTAGCTGGGTGTGTTGACAGTGCGCCTGTGGTCACAGCTATTTGGGAGGTGGAGGTAGGAGAAGGATTGCTTGAGCCCAGCCTAGGTGACAGAGTGAGATCTTGTCTCAAAAAAGGCCCCAAAAACAAAAAACAGTGTTCTTAGGGACATTTTATCCTTTTTTTTTTTTTTTTTTCCTTAGTAGAGACAGGGTCTTGCTCTGTCACCCAGGCTGGAGTACAGTGGCACGAGCATGGCTCACTGCAGCCTCTAACGGGTCTCAAAAGATCTATCTGCCTCAGCCTCCCAAAGTGCTGGTGTTCCAGGAAAGGGGTCCCAGTTCAGACCCCAAGACATGGTTCTTGGATCTCGTGGGAGAAAGAATTCAGGGCGAGTCCGCAGTACAAAGTGAAAGTAACTTTATTAAGAAAGTAAAGGAATGAAAGAATGGCTACTCCATGGATAGAGCAGCCTCCATAGACATAGACAGGCTGCTGGTTGCCCATTTTTATGGTTATTTCTTGATTATACACTAAACAAGGGGTGCATACAAGCTGCCTCCCCTATTTAGACCGTATAGGATAACTTCCTCATGTTGCCATGGCATTTGTAAACTGTCATGGCACTGGTGGAAGTGTAGCAGTGAGGATGACCAGAGGTCACTCTTGTCACCATTTTGGTTTTGGTGGGTTTTTACTGGCTCTTCTACTGCAACCTGTTTTGTCAGCAAGGTCTTTATGACCTGTATTTTGTGCTAACCTCCTATCTCATCCTGGGACTTAGAATGCCTTAGCTGTCGGGAAATGCAGCCCAGTAGGTTTCAGCCTCATTTTACCTAGCTCCTATTTAAGAGGTCATTGCCCTGGTTCACACGCCTCTGACATTTCACTGCTGCCTTTTATAAGAGAACCCTTAATTGTAAGGGTTACAGAGGAACCAAGATCCAGCTTCTCTAACTTCTTCAGGCTGAATAGGGGTGATGATATTTCTACCTATGAGGGTCTTTTGCATTTAGGGTACAGAGGAGCTTAGCTAGAAGGCATCTGTATGGGTCTGTGAGTGGTGTCCCACGCTTGTAATCCCAGCAGTTTGGGAGGCTGAGGTGGGCGAATCACGAAGTCAGGAGATCAAGACCATCCTAGCTAACACAGTGAAACCTCCTCTCTACTAAAAGTACAAAAAATTAGTGGGGTGTGGTGACATGTGCCTGTAGTCCCAGCTACTCAGGAGGCTGAGGCAGGAGAATCACTTGAACCCGGGAGGCAGAAGTTGTAGTGAGCCGACATCGTGCCACTGCACTCCAGCCTGGGTGACAGAGCAAGACTCCATCTCAGAAAAAAAAAAAAGAGGCCGGGTGTGGTGGCTCATGCCTGTAATCCAAGCGCTTTGGAGGCCAAGGCGGGCAGATCACCTGAGGTCGGGAGTTCAAGACCAGCCTGACCAACATGGTGTAACCCTGTCTTAAAAAATAAATAAATAAATAAAAAGAAGAACCATCATTATGCTAAGGTCCATTTATATAACTCATGAGTTTTGACAGAAGGTGATAGATGGAAGATTAGTAAGTGTTTAAGAAAACATTCAGTAGGCTGGGCGTGGTAGCTCACACCTGTAATCCCAGCACTTTGGGAGACCAAGGTGGGTGGATCACGAGATCATGAGTTCAAGACCAGCTTGGCCAATATGGTGAAATCCTGTCTGTATTAGAAAAATACAAAAATTAGTTGGGTGTGGTGGCACATGCCTGTAGTCCCAGCTGCTTCGGAGGCTGAGGCAGGAGAATCGCTTGAACTTGGGAGGCGGAGGTTGCAGTGAGCTGAGATCGCCACTGCACTCCAGCCTGAGCAATAGAGCCAGACTCAATCTCAAAAAAAAAAAAAAAAAAAAAAA
>NW_022437132.1:395987-413470 GCF_009761245.1 Sapajus apella
GTAATTTACTCTGATTTCTGTGTAAGCAACTTTACCCAGCTTAAAGCTTAAAAATTAGGTTGTGAAGGATGTGGTACCTGTTGACTAAGTCTGTGTATAGGTGGTTTATCTGGTTAGACAAGAGGAATTGTTAAGGATATTGTAAAGACCTTATTGCTGTAGATCATTGGGTCATTAGGTCAATAAACAAATCAGGCTGGGCACAGTGGCTCACACCTATAATTCCAACACATTGAAAGGCTGAGGCAGGACGATTCCGCTAGAGTGCAGAAATTCAAGACGAGTCTGGGCAACATAGCGAGACCCAGTATCTACAAAAAATTAAAAAATTGGCTGGGTGTTGGCCAAGTACGGTGGCTCACGTCTGTAATCCAAGCACTTTGGAGGCCAAGGCGGGTGGATCACCTGAGGTCGGGAGTTCAAGACCAGGCTGACCAACATGGTGAAACCCCGTTTAAAAAAAAAAAAAATTAGCTGGGTGTGTTGACAGTGCGCCTGTGGTCACAGCTATTTGGGAGGTGGAGGTAGGAGAAGGATTGCTTGAGCCCAGCCTAGGTGACAGAGTGAGATCTTGTCTCAAAAAAGGCCCCAAAAACAAAAAACAGTGTTCTTAGGGACATTTTATCCTTTTTTTTTTTTTTTCCTTAGTAGAGACAGGGTCTTGCTCTGTCACCCAGGCTGGAGTACAGTGGCACGAGCATGGCTCACTGCAGCCTCTAACGGGTCTCAAGAGATCTATCTGCCTCAGCCTCCCAAAGTGCTGGTGTTCCAGGAAAGGGGTCCCAGTTCAGACCCCAAGACATGGTTCTTGGATCTCGTGGGAGAAAGAATTCAGGGCGAGTCCGCAGTACAAAGTGAAAGTAACTTTATTAAGAAAGTAAAGGAATGAAAGAATGGCTACTCCATGGATAGAGCAGCCTCCATAGACATAGACAGGCTGCTGGTTGCCCATTTTTATGGTTATTTCTTGATTATACACTAAACAAGGGGTGCATACAAGCTGCCTCCCCTATTTAGACCGTATAGGATAACTTCCTCATGTTGCCATGGCATTTGTAAACTGTCATGGCACTGGTGGAAGTGTAGCAGTGAGGATGACCAGAGGTCACTCTTGTCACCATTTTGGTTTTGGTGGGTTTTTACTGGCTCTTCTACTGCAACCTGTTTTGTCAGCAAGGTCTTTATGACCTGTATTTTGTGCTAACCTCCTATCTCATCCTGGGACTTAGAATGCCTTAGCTGTCGGGAAATGCAGCCCAGTAGGTTTCAGCCTCATTTTACCTAGCTCCTATTTAAGAGGTTGTTGCCCTGGTTCACACGCCTCTGACATTTCACTGCTGCCTTTTATAAGAGAACCCTTAATTGTAAGGGTTACAGAGGAACCAAGATCCAGCTTCTCTAACTTCTTCAGGCTGAATAGGGGTGATGATATTTCTACCTACGAGGGTCTTTTGCATTTAGGGTACAGAGGAGCTTAGCTAGAAGGCATCTGTATGGGTCTGTGAGTGGTGTCCCACGCTTGTAATCCCAGCAGTTTGGGAGGCTGAGGTGGGCGAATCACGAAGTCAGGAGATCAAGACCATCCTAGCTAACACAGTGAAACTTCCTCTCTACTAAAAGTACAAAAAAATTAGTGGGGTGTGGTGACATGTGCCTGTAGTCCCAGCTACTCAGGAGGCTGAGGCAGGAGAATCACTTGAACCCGGGAGGCAGAAGTTGTAGTGAGCCGACATCGTGCCACTGCACTCCAGCCTGGGTGACAGAGCAAGACTCCATCTCAGAAAAAAAAAAAAGAGGCCGGGTGTGGTGGCTCATGCCTGTAATCCAAGCGCTTTGGAGGCCAAGGCGGGCAGATCACCTGAGGTCGGGAGTTCAAGACCAGCCTGACCAACATGGTGTAACCCTGTCTTAAAAAATAAATAAATAAATAAAAAGAAGAACCATCATTATGCTAAGGTCCATTTATATAACTCATGAGTTTTGACAGAAGGTGATAGATGGAAGATTAGTAAGTGTTTAAGAAAACATTCAGTAGGCTGGGCGTGGTAGCTCACACCTGTAATCCCAGCACTTTGGGAGACCAAGGTGGGTGGATCACGAGATCATGAGTTCAAGACCAGCTTGGCCAATATGGTGAAATCCTGTCTGTATTAGAAAAATACAAAAATTAGTTGGGTGTGGTGGCACATGCCTGTAGTCCCAGCTGCTTCGGAGGCTGAGGCAGGAGAATCGCTTGAACTTGGGAGGCGGAGGCTGCAGTGAGCTGAGATCGCCACTGCACTCCAGCCTGAGCAATAGAGCCAGACTCAATCTCAAAAAAGAAAAAAAAAAAAAAAAGAAAACATTCAGTAAATTTGTTCTGTTTTCCTACACCAATACTACAACAGCAGTGTATTACACAAGAGTAAAGCAAAACAAGTAAAGTTATTCCAAGTAAACTAAATTAGAAGGCAAGATCTGGGCAACTGTTGGAACTAAGCTGATGTGGCGTTGTTAGGTGATTTTAATGTGCCCATAATTAAAATACTGATCCAGATTTTTACATTACCCATCCCTCTTGTTTCTTTTGAGCAGTAGTCAGAGGTCACTGGTTGGTTTACAGGAATAAGCAGGGTTAGCTTAAATTGCAGAAACAAGAGCAACTAATGAGACTCGAATTTAGTAACAAGTGTACTATAAGTTTTGAAACATGTATGTATTTCTCCAGTTTCCCATTTTTACTAAGGACAAACCATGGTAAGACATTTGCTTTATTACAGTTGCCTGATGATTTGTGTAAAGTGCAGCAAGAATAATTGCTTTTCACATAGGCTTTTTTCAGAAATTGGCCTTGATGGAACTCTGTTCAAAAGAAGAAATTTCAGATAAGACCCTTTTTAAGTCTGACCCTGCCATGGGTTTGTACCCTCAAATACCTATGAGTTGGATACATTTCTTTCCTCTTGAGGTCCCTAGGTAACTTGTGGCTTCTGGGCATGCTAGAAAATGACATTCTTTACTTACCACAGGTCAGAAACCCTCTACTGGGGTTCTGTGTAGGCAAGGCATAAGGCCAGTTCCCCAAGGGGCTTTTATTGGCTCTGTAAGTTAAGTTTAACTCCTTAAAGGAAAATATACCATTCCAGTCAAAGCCTTGATAAAATGCCCAGTTTCTCCATTTGTGTCCTGTTACAAAAGAAAACAGATTCTTATTGTACTTATGCAGATAACTGTAATGCCTTAAGAATATTCACAACTGGTTTCCAAATTCTGGAGAAATTAGAGAGAAACAAGTATGTTTCAAATTTTGTTCAGCAGCAGTGTGCTTTACTAAAATGCTACAAGCTGGAAATAGCTCCAAAGAAAAGTTTCCTTGATGCTGAAAAACAAAACATGATCAGCAACGATTTAAGCAAAATTAAAACGATTACTTGGGCTAGGCAGGATGGCTTGAGCCCGTAATCCCAGCACTTTTGCAGGCCGAGGTGGGCAGATCACAAGGTCAGGAGTTTGAGACTAGCCCGGCCAACATGGTGAAACCCTGTCTTTACTAAAAATACACAAATTAGCCAGATGTGGTGGCGGGCGCCTGTAGTCCCAGCTGCTCAGGAGACTGAGGCAGGAGAATTGCCTGAACGCGGGAGGCGGAGGTCGGAGTGAGCCAAAATCATGCCCCTGTACTCCATGCAGCCTGGGCGATGGAGTGAGGCTCCATCTCAAGAAAAAAAAGATTACTTCAGTTTTCTGTTGGTTCAATTAACTCCTCTTTTATTTGATATTCATGAACATTTCAGCTTTTCATGAGCGTTCTGAAAGTTGTTTCCCCTATTCTAATGTTAAAATTGCTAAAGTTACTAGAAACCTGCATTTAAGAACACCTATGAGCATTTTTTCTTTCTTTTTCTTTTTTCTTTTTTTTTATGAGACGGAGTCTCGCACTGTCATCCAGGCGGAAGTTCAGTGGCGTGATCTCAGCTTACTGCAGCCTCCACCTCCTGGCTTCGAGAGATTCTCTTCGCTCAGCGTCCTGAGTAGCTGGGACTACAGGCATGCACCACCATGCCTGGCTAATTTTTTGTTTATTTTTTATTAGAGACGGGTTTTACTATGTTGGCCAGGCTGGTGTTGAACTTCTGACCTTATGATCTGACTACCTTGGTCTCCCAAAGTGCTGGGATTACAGGCATGAGCTACCACGCCCGGCCCACATGCTAGAGTTTCATAGTTGATTATAAACCACCTTCTTTTTTTCTTTTTTTTCTTTTTTAAGAGGAAGTTTTGCTCGTTGCCCAGGCTGGAGTGCAGTGGCGTGAACTTGACTCACAGCAACTTCCATCATCCGGATTCAAGCGATTCTCCTGTCTTAGCCTATGAAGTAGCTTGGATTACAGGCATGCGCCACCACGCCCAGTTAATTTTGTATTTTTAGTAGAAACGGGGTTTCTGCATGTTGTTCAGGCTGCTCTTGAACTTCTGACCTCAGGTGATCCGCCCGTCTCGACCTCCCAAAATGCTGGGATTACAGGAGTGAGCCACTGAGGGTGGCCTGTAAATCACCTTCTGAAGAGAATTAAAACAGAGCAACAATTACCTGTGAGTGAAAGAAAGTTTTAGGGCAGTGACTTTTTTTTTTTTTTTTTTTTTTTGAAGCGGAGCGTCACTTTGATGCCCAAGCTGGAGTGCAGTGATGCAATCTTGGCTCACTGCAACCTCTGCTTCCTGGGTTCAAGCAGTTCTCCTGTCTTGGCCTCCCTAGTACCTGGGACTACAGTCATATGCCACCATGCCTGGGTAGGTTTTGTATTTTTCGTAGAGATAGGGTTTCACCATATTGGTCAGACTGGTCTTGAATTCCTGATCTCAGGAGATCCACCCACCTCAGACTCCTGAAGTGCTGAGATTACAGGCATGAGCCACTGCGCCCGGCCTATAAACCACCCTTTAAAGAGGGTTAAAACAAGACAACAATTGTCCGTGAATGAAAGGAAGTTTTAGAGCAGTGACTATTTTATTTTTGAGATGGAGTTTTGCTCTGATGCCCAGCCTAGAGTGCAGTGGCGTGATCTCGGCTCACTGCAACCTCCACTTCCCAGGTTCAAGCAATTCTCCTGTCTCAGCCTCCCTAGTAGCTGGGACTACAATCGAATGCCACCATGCCTGGGTAAGTTTTGTATGTTTAGTAGAGACGGCGTTTCACTATGTTGGCCAGGTTGGTCTTGAACTCCTGACCTCGTGATCTTACCGCCTCGTCCTCCCAAAGTGCTGGGATTATATGTGTGAGCCACTGCACCCCGCCAGGGAAGCGACTATTAAAGCCACAATTGAGAAGGAAATTTGGTTGCTTCAGTGGCACACAATATTTTACATAACAATTATAATTATTAATATACTCTAAGTCATATTAGAATCGTAGGAATTTCCCATAACATAACACCAATAACACATTTATGCAAATATAGTCCAAAGAAAGAAAAACATTTCACGTTTGATTATGTTTACTATATGATTTTTTTACCAAAGAAGCCAAATTTCACCTTTACATTAATGTACTCTGAATGTTAAACCCAATTTTTTTGTTTATCTGTTTGAGGCTGGAGTGCAGTGGTGCGATGTCAGCGCACTGCAATGTCTGCCTTCTGGGTTCAAGAGATTCTTCTATGTCAGCCTCCTGAATAGCTGGGATTACAGGTGCTGCCACTACTCTTGGCTAATTTTCAGCAGAGACGGGGTTTCACCATCTTGGCCAGGCTGGTCTTGAACTCCTGACCTCAGGTGATCCACCCGCCTCAGCCTTCCAAACTTCTGGGATTACAGGCGTGAGCCACTGCGCCTGACCTAAACCCAATTTTTAATAACGTCTTATAGACCTTATATTTAAACCTTATGTTAGACCTTAGACCTTAGAAACCTTATGTTTACCCAATTTTAATGTTTAACCGTAAGGTAAGATTCTTAAAAACTTTTTATAGCCCTTTACTTTTTTTGTGAAAGAATAGGTCAGTGCTCTAAGAAAAACTTGTTGTGCTTCTAGTCAAGTGTTTACTTTATGGAAAAATTGAATAATACCCTTTTTTTTTTTTGAGATAGAGTCTTGCTTTGTTGCCCAGTCTGGAGTGCAATGATGCAGTCTCGCCTCGCTGCAACCTCCGCCTCCCAGGGTCAAGAGATTCTCCTTCATCAGGCTCCCGAGTAGCTGGGATTACAGGCATGCGCCACCATGTCCGGCTAATTATGTATTTATTTATTTTTTTGAGGTGGAGTCTCACTCTGTCACCCAGGCTGGAGTGCAGTGGTGTGGTCTTAGCTCACTGCAACCTCTGCCTCCTAGGTTCAAGTGATTCTCCTGCCTCAGCCTCCCAAGTAGCTGGGACTATAGGCATGTGCCACCCTTGGCTAATTTTTTGTATTTTTAGTAGAGAAGAGGTTTCACGGTGTTAGCCAGTATGGTCTCAATCTCCTGACCTCATGATCCACCTACATTGGCCTCCCAAAGTGCTGGGATTACAGGCGTGAGCCACTGCACCTGGCCTATTTTTATTTTTTTTAAGAGAGAGTCTCACTTTTTCATCCAGGCTGGAGTGCAGTGATCTTATATCGGCTCACTGTGACCTCTGCCTCCCGAATTCAAATGCTTCTCCTGCCTCAGCCTCCTGAGTAGCTGGTATTACAGGCACACAGCATCATGCCTGGCTAGTTTTTATATTTTGAGTAGAGATGGGGTTTCACCATATTGGCCAGGCTGGTCTCGAACTCTCAACCTCAGGTAATCTGCCCGCCTCGGTCTCCCAAGATGCTGGGATTACAGGTGTGAGCCACCATGCCTGGCCTTTTTTTTTTTTTTTTTTTTGAGAGAGAGTCTCACTTTGTCATCCAGGCTGGAGTACAGTGGTTTTATCTTGGCTCACTGTGACCTCTGTCTCCTGGGTTCAAGGGGTTCTCCTGCCTCAGCCTCCTGAGTAGCTGGTATTACAGGCATGCGCCATCATGCCTGGCTAGTTTTTGTATTTTGAGTAGAGATGGGGTTTCACCATGTTTGCCAGGTTGGTTTTGAACTCCTGACCTCAGGTGATCTGCCCGCCTTGGTCTCCCAAAGTGCTGGGATTACAGGCATGAGCCACCACACCCAGCCTTCTTGGTTGATTTATATTTAATATTTATTTCTTTACTTTTATTTTCTTTTGAGATACGGTCTCATTCCGTGGCTTATAATTGCATAAATTGGAAATGTTTCTGGACTACAATAAATTTTTGTGTTCCTTTTTCTTTTTATTAAAGATTTACTAATTTTTATATTTTTAGTAGAGACGGGGTTTCGCCCTTTTTCCCGGGTTGGTCTCTAACTCGTGAGCTCAAGTGATCCGCCCATCTTGGTCTCTCAAAGTGCTGGGATTACAGGGGTGAGCCACTTCATCTAGCCCCTCTGCTGTGTTCCCTCCCCTAAGATTGGCCCAGAGTCCACAGGCAGCTCTTGCCCTGCCCACCTTCCTCCTTTTCTCCTATCTGGTGGGCATTCTCAGCTATCCCTGGCCAGCTGGTATCTTAATTTCCTGAAGGATTTTCTCTTTGCTGTCATATCCCCTTGGTTTGCTTGCTATGTCCTGCCTGCTATTTCTTAGGTCAGTGATGGGTCTTCCTCACAAAGATGTTCAAAAGATACAGATTCTTTTATCCCTTATGGGAAGAAAGATTTCTGAAAATGCTACGTGCTGAATCTGGGAATGTTAGTTCTGGAGACCAGCCATGCTGGGGGATCAGGAAGGCATCCCTGCCATCCCTGTTGGCTGCAGCTGGAGCTGTGCGTGTGGCGAGAAGTGAGGAGGTGGGAACAGGTGGTGGCACGGGTCCCCCTGGCTGCCCTTGTTCCACCTTCTTGCTCCTCCAGCCATCCTCCAGAACACAGGGAGGTCAGCTGGGTCCGTTTTTCTTTTCTTTTCTTTTTTTTTTTTTTTGAGACGGAGTTTCGGTCTTGTTGCCCAGCCTGGAGTGCAATGGCACGATCTCGGCTCACCGCAACCTCCGCCTCCTGGGTTCAGGCAATTCTCCTGCCTCAGCCTCCTGAGTAGCTGGGATTACAGGCACACGCCACCATGCCCAGCTAATGTTTTTGTATTTTTAGTAGAGACGGGGTTTCACCGTGTTGACCAGGATGGTCTCGATCTCTTGACCTCGTGATCCACCCGCCTCGGCCTCCCAAAGTGCTGGGATTACAGGCTTGAGCCACGGCGCCTGGCCCCCCCCGGCTCTTTTTTTTTTGAGATGGACTCTTGCACTGTCACCCAGGCTGGAGTGCGGTGGTGCGATCTTGGCTTCCTGCAACCTCTGTTTGCTGGGTTCACGCAAATCTCCTGCTTTAGCCTCCTGAGTAGCTGGGATTGGAGGCACATACCACCACACCCGGCTAATCTATCGTATTTTCAGTAGAGACGGGGTTTCGCTATGTTGGCCAGACTGGTATCGAACTTTGGACCTCGTGATCACCCACTTCGGCTTCCCAAAGTGCTGGGATTACAGGCATTAGCACTGCATCAAGCCTTTTTTTTTTTTCCCCATTAGACAGTGTCTCGCTCTGTCCCTGAGGCTGGACTGCAGTGGTGCGATCTCAGCTCCCTGCCACCTCTGCTTCCTGGATTCAAGTGATTCTCCTGCCTCTGCCCCCTGAGTAGCTGGGAGTACAGGTGTTAGTTGTCATGCCTGGTTTTATTTTTCTTCAAGACTGTTCCTGAGCACTCAGTAACCTGGTATTCCCAGTCACTCAGTAGCCTCATGTTCCTGATCCCTAAGTTATGTGTGTCCATAATTAAAGACACATACTACAGGTGTGCATAGCAGGGGACCTGAGTTCTTCCTGTCATTGTTGGCATGCTGGCATGTTCTCACAGTGGGTGTTTTCCCCTCTGCGTCACTCTCCAGTAAGTCCTGCTGATTGATTCAAAGATTGATTGGTTTGACCAGTGATGATTGATTGATTGGTTGGTTTAGACCAGTGATGACAATTAATTATTTGATTAATAAACCAAAGATTGATTGGTGTAGAGCAGTGATGACAATTAATTATTTGAAATATCGGCTGGGCGCGGTGGCTCACGCTTGTAATCCCAGCACTTTGGGAGGCCGAGGCGGGTGGATCATGAGGTCAAGAGATCGAGACCATCCTGGTCAACATGGTGAAACCCCGTCTCTACTAAAAATACAAAAATTAGCCGGGCATGGTGGCGCATGCCTGTAGTCCCAGCTACTCGGGAGGCTGAGGCAGGAGAATTGCCTGAACCCAGGAGGCGGAGGTTGCGGTGAGCCGAGATCGTGCCATTGCACTCCAGCCTGGGTAACAAGAGCGAAACTCTGTCTCAAAAAAAAAAAAAAAAAAAATTATTTGAAATATCTTATAACAGTAATAAAATAATCGCTATGCCAGGTACTCTCGTTTCCTCTGTTCATTGATTTCACACACATGAACCCTCCTGTGCACAGGGACTAGCCTGGAGTCGGTGCCAGCTGCCCCCGGCTGGAGCCTTCCACCCCGTGCTGCTCTTTTTTTGGCCATCCAGCAAACACGCATTTGTGTTCCCACACCAGGCATCCTTCCTTCTGTGACAGAATAACAGCACTTGAGTGACTGATACTCTGTCATGCCATGTACTTTTGATTTGTCTTCCTAGAGAAGGAATTCCACAACACTTGAACTATGACATTCTCTAATCATGCTGTTTTTTTAAGAGACAGGGTCTCACAGTGTTGCCCAGTCTGGAGCGCAGTGGCTGTTTACAGACTCCGTCACAGTCACTGCAGCCTCCAGCTCCTGGGCAGCCCTCCTGCCTCAGCTTCCCAAGTAGCTGGGACTCCTGGCCACGCCACTGCACCCAGCTTATGGTGCCGGTCTTTGAAATGGCATTACTGTTCCCATGGTGAGTGTCTTGGGGGATTTTGGGGATGGTAGTTGGAGTTACAAGTTCAACTGAGGTCTTTTCGTTCATCCTGGATGGCTGTTAGAACCCTTGTGAAGGGGGTGGCTATTTCAGAAGGAGCTGCAGTGGCCAACCAGGAGTGCGCTAGGTCACCTGTCTGCTCTTCCTCCTGCATTCCTGGTGCCTGCATGCTTCCACGGCTCTCCTTCTGAGGCAGCAATCCGAGGTGGTCAGGCAGGCCTGAATTGCTTTTCTGCGTCATGCTGCTCTGTTCTGACGTAGGGGCAGTATCTGCCCAGTTGTCCCAAAGCACAGGATGTGATCTGCAGAAGGCGTTCTGTGTCTCCGTGGGCAGGAGCTGGAGTTTCACCCTGCTGCTTTAGTGGATGGCCTTTGAACAAGAAAGAGAGCAGGTCTTTCTTTTTAGGAGTAATTCTCCTGAGAATCAGAGCAGACTCTGTGCTAGAGCAGTTACCTCTGCAAATGTTTCTTCATTTCTTCTTCCACCACTCTCGCCCTGTATTTTTTTTCACACTTGTTTACAAAGTTTTATTTCATTCCATTGTTGGGTGGGTTGGTTTACTTTACTAAAATCCAAGAAAAACAAGGCTGAGGTTTTTGCTGTTAGAAATGAAAAGCCCTTTTATGAGAAAGTGCATCCCTGTCAGCATGGCTTATTCTGTCTGGTAAGAAGAGAAAAAGCCATCAGAACACTCCCTTCTGGTGATTTAATTTTTAAGAAAGCCCTTCAGGAAGCCTGCCTTGTGATGCGTTTTAAGAGAAATAGCAGTTTGTGAGGCTTCGTCAGCACTGAGGAGCACTTGGCTCTCTTGCAGACTAAGAAATACCGAGCAGGAGGAGTCTTGGCATTTGGAACAAGTGAATCAAGAACCTGCTCTCATTGGTTTGTGAGCGCCTTTAAAGTGAAAGCAAGAAGCTTGGAAGGAAAAGTCACAGATCATGCACACTTAAAATAAAAATATGCAAATAAAAGAGAAAATAAAAATCCCATCAAGCACCGTGAATTTTTCAGCCCTCTAGCTTTTACATTTTTCTTTGTATAGGACAGTTAAAACCAGAGTCATAATTGACTAGCAGCTTTAACCTAGATTAAGTCAACGTATTGTTACCACCTCAACATCAGTACATCTGCTTCTGCAGCGTGATTCTGTTGGTGGTGGTGGTGGTGGTGTTGAGACAGAGTCTCCCTGTTTGGCCTGGGTGGAGTGCAGTGGCGCCATCTCAACTCACTGCCACACCCTCAGCCTCCGGGTTCAAGTTATTCTCCTGCCTCAGCCTCCCGAGTAGCTGGGATTACAGGCACCCACCACCGTGTCTGGCTAGTTTTTGTATTTTTAGTAGAGATGGCTTTCACCATCTTGGCCAGGCTGGTCTTGAAATCCTGACCTCATGATCCACCCGCCTCAGCTTCCCAGAGTGCCAGGATTACAGGAGTGAGCTACCACACCTGGCCAAATTTTTGTACTTTAGTAGAGGTGGGTTTTCACCATGTTAGCCAGGTAGGTAGCAAACTCCCAAACTCGAATGATCTGCCCATGTTAGCTTCCCAAAGTGCTGGGATTACCATGCCCGGCCCTGTAGCATGATCTTAATGGCTAATAGCTTTTCTGCTTTATGAATATGATAGAATTTGACTATTGATCTTTGATATTTTAGGTTTTTCCTTTTTTTTTTTTTTTTTTAATAATTATGAGCTTTTTTTTGTAGCTGAATCTTCCTGCACAATTTATTATTTTCTTAGGTTTAAATTTTAAAAACGGAATTGCTGGGGGAATGGATATGTAGGTTTTAAAGCATTTAAGAAAATGTTTTCCATCACCAAATTGTCCTCCAGAAAAGTATTGCCAATCTGATACAAGAAGAATGGCATATCAGCGTAGTTTTAGCTTGTATTTTTATGGAGTGGATTTGAGCTGATGTTCCTCTGTGCAATTAATAAACGAGTATTTTTGTGCATGTGTGTGTCTGTGTTGTGGTGTGGTGTTCTGCAGCCTGAGGCCTCCGTTTCTCAACCTGTGTGTGGAACCAAGGCAGCCTCTGGATTTCTTTCTTTTGTGGTATTACCCTTTCTTAAAAGTTTCCGATACAGGCCATCAGTCTGCATCATTCAGTAAGGAATAAAGAACATGAATGCCTACTTTTTACTACCTTTGTTCTGGTGTAACGTTCTCCTTGTAAAGGGCGGAGGGTAGGAGGCTGAGGCAGACAGCAGCAGGATGGTGCTGAGAACGGGTCTGAAAAGTCTCCATTTTGTGCTGCCTTAAAAGTTTTCTCTACTGTTGGATAATCTCTTTTTTCTTTCTTTCTTTCTTTTTTTTTTTTTAAAGACAGGGTTTCACCATGTTGGCCAGGCTGGTCTTGAACTCCTGACCTCAGGTGATCCGCTCGCCTCGGCCTCCCAAAGTGCTGAGATTACAGGCATGAGCCGCCACGCCCGGCTGAATGATCCCTTTATAATTAAAAAAGAAATTATGATAGTCATAGCTGTTCGGCCAGTTCTGCAGTTACTTTATTCAGCAAGGTCTCACGCTTCTAATTTTAGAGCTCCTGGAATTCTGTAGTCCTCTCAAGGTTAGGTTCTGGCCGGGTGCCATGGCTCACACCTGTAATCCCAGCACTTTGGGAGGCCAAAGTAACAATCGCTTGAGGCCAGGAGTTTGAGAGCAGCCTGGGTAACGTAGGGAGACCGTCTCTATTAAAGGAGATTGGGTTTAGGCTGGGCGTGGCGGCTCACTCCTGTAATCCCAGCACTTTGGGAGGCCAAGGCAGCCAGATCACTTGAGATCAGGAGTTCGAGAACAGCCTGGGCAAGGTAGTGAGACTATCTTTCTACAAAAAATATAAAAATTAGCCAGTTGTGATGGTACACGCCTGTAGTTCCAGCTACTTAGGAGGCTGAGGCAAGAGGATCACTTGAGCTGCAGGGAGCTATGATTGTGCCCGTGCACTTTAACCTGGGTAGTAGAGGAAGACCCTGTCTCCACAAAGGAAAGAAGAGGAGAGACAGAGGTCTCGCTCTGTCTTTCAGGTTGGAGTTCAGTGGCACAGTGGCAGCCTCCTGAGTAGCTGGGACTACAGGTGTGTACCACTACACCTTGCTAATTTAAAAAAAATTATTGTAGAAATAAGATTTCTGAGCACCTGTTTACTGAGCACCTGCTGTAGGCCAGGCAGTGTTCTCATTTTGCTCAGCTCACATAACAGTGAACAAGATGGACCACAATTTCAGCTTTTTCCTAAATTGAATTTACAGCCTTCCAAAGTATTGAATCACAAAATAGATGTGTTCCTAAAGATTGTTTCATAGAATGAATCATTTTGCCCATGAATTCTGTTACATTTTCAGAAACATTATTCTAGTAAAAAGGAAATTCTCCACCTGAAGATTAGCCACAGGAAAAGTAAACACATTTATGATATTAAACGGAAGTTAACATGACTGGTATACATGGAAGACTAAACTAGGCGAGTCTGGGTGGTTAACGCCTCTAGTCCTGGCTGCTCAGGAGGCTGAGATGGGTGGATTGCTTGAGCCCAGGAGGTTGAGACCAGCCTGGGCAACTTGGTGAAATCATTTGGGCGTGTTGGCATGTGTCTATACTCCCAGCTACTTGGTAGGCTGAGGCAGGAGAATTGCTTGAACCTGGGAGGTTTAGCAAGGCAAGATGGCACCATTACACTTGAGCCTGGGCAATGAGGGAAACTTCGTGTCAAAAAATAGACACATAAAACAACAGGATGGAAATTATACCTCAAATTTAAAAAGTAAGATGGCTGTGGTAGACCAAATAATGGCTCCCAAAGGTAGCCAGGTCCTGGTCTGTCCACTCAGACCACCAGAGGTGGTCGAGGAGGACCTTGGTAGTCTCAGACAATGTGAGACTACCAAAGTCCTCCTCGAAGTGCAGTCTGGCCCCTTTGCCCCTCCGACCTCACTTCCTGCTGCTGCCCCCCGCCCCTACTCTCCACTCTGTTCCTGACACACCACAGGTGCACATCCTCCTCCAGCCGGTGCAGTGGCAGTTTCCTCTGTCTGGAACACGCAGTCCCGTACATCCACAGCTCAGTGTCTTAGAGGGCTAACACCAGGCAGGACAGAGTGTCACGCTCATTCAGGTGCTCAGCAGAATTCAGCTCCTTGAGGCTGTAGAACTGAGGACCCTGTTTTCTGGTTGGTCATTGGCCAGTAATGGCTCTTAGGTCCTAGAGAACCCTCAGGATCAACCGTGTGGCCCTCCCAGGTATGGCAGCTTACTTTTGAGACCAGCAGGCTGCTACAGTGGAGTCTTAAGGTAACATAATCACAACCAGGCATGGTGGCCCACACCTGTAGTCCCAGCTACTCAGGAGGCTGAGGTGGGAGATTGCTTGAGCCTAGGATCTTGAGGCTACAGTGAGCTATGTTTACCACACTGCTACATTCCAGCTTGGGTGACAAGGGAGACCCTTTCTCAAACAAAATAAAATTAAAAAATGTTTTAGTCTTGGCGCAGTGGCTCATGGCTATAATCCCAGCACTTTGGGAGGCCGAGGTGGGTGAATCACCCACCTGAGGTCGGGAGTTCAAGACCTGCTGACCAACATGGCAAAATCCCATCTCTATTAAAAATACAAAATTAGCCAGGCGTGATGGCATGTGTCTGTAGTTCCAGCTGCTATAGACAGAGGCAGGAGAATTGCTTGAACCTGGGAGGCAGAGGTTGCAGTGAGTTGAGATTGTGCCACTGCACTCTAGCCTGGGTGACAGTGAGACTCCATCTCACAAAAAATGTTTTATTTCCTAAAGATTAAGTTAACATGATCACAGTGACTGTCTCACCATATGCACAGGCTTTGCCTACACTGAAGAGAGGGGCTCAGCCGGGTGCAGTGGCTCACATCTGTACTCCCAGCACTTCAGGAGGCCGAGGCAGGCAGATCATGAGGTCAGGAGATCGGGACCATCCTGGCCAACATGGTGAAACCCCGTCTCTACTAAAAATACACAGACAGAAAAAGATTAGCTGGGCATGATGGCGCAACGCCTATAGTCCCAGCTACTCGGGAGGCTGAGGCAGGAGAATTGCTTAAACCCAGGAGGTGGAGATTGTAGTGAGCTGAGAGTGCGCCACTGCACTACAACCTGGGCGACGGTGAGACTCCGTCTCAAAAAAAAACAAAAAAGAGGGGCTCTTGGGAACCCTGTTAGAATTCTGCCTGCTACCGTGGTATAGTCAGGTCACTACCCAGGCCACTTGCAAGGAAGTTCACCATTTGACCTGCCTACTGAGCACATCAACCTTTTTTTTTCTTTCCTGAGACAGGGAAAAAAACTCTGTTGCCCAGGCTGGAGTGGGTGGTACAGTGTTGTCTCACCGCAACCTCTGCTTCCCAGGCTAAAGCGGTCCTCCTGTCTCACCCTCCAAGTAGCTGGGACCACAAGCATGCGCCACCATGCCCAGCTCCAGCTAATTTTTTGTATTTTTGGTGGATGTTTTTGTATTTTTGTTTCACTGTGTTGCCCAGGTCAGTCTCGAACTCCTGAGCTCAAGTGATCCCCACCCCGGCTTCAGAAGTGCTGGGATGACAGATGGGAGCCACCACGCCCAACCAAGTACTGGGTAACCTTTTAGTTTACTTTTCTTCCTCCTCTACTTCTGCCCAGGGGTCTAGGTCTGAGCCAGGACTTGAGGGTGTCCGTATTCGGGCTGGTGTTACCCAGGACAACGCAGCAGGGCTTGGCTGGGCTGGTGGGTGAGGGCTCCACTTCTTTGCCGCACACAGGGGAGGGACCGCGGATCTGAGTGGCATCTCTAGGTTAGAGGACATGCTGACCTTGAAAGCAAAGTGGGAACAGAGTTCTGTGAGCTGAGTCCCAGCTAGCTTGTGTTCTAGAGAAGGGCCACCAAGGGGGTGTTGCATTATCCCCAGAGAGAGAGCCAGCCCCGTGGGGGGCCATGGGCCGGGAGCTGCTCACCTTCCCTCGCCTGGGGCACACACCTGCTTTTGCAGGCACCAGACCTAACGCGCATAAGGGAGCCCCACGGCCTTCTGTTTCCTGCAGCGATGTGCCTGCCATCGTTGAATGTGTGTATTCTTTGGCTGCTTTCATAAATTCTGTTTCATTTCCTCAGTGTGTTTGCTGAAAGCTTAAGAGTCTCCTGTCTTTAAAATAACATGGAGACAGCTCTGAATATACTAAAAACCATTGAATTGTACCCTTCATATGGGTGAACTTGTGGCATGTGCATTTTATTCCAATAATGCTGTTAACAGAATTAGCATGGAGTCAGCACTGCTATGTTTCCTGCAGTACCTGGAGTCCACTCTGCCCCCGGCCACCCCTTCTTCCCCTCCGACCCATCCCACATCCCACTGCACCTCACCGCCCCCCACCCTTCCTGTACCAGGGAGCTTTTCAAACACAGAGTGGGGTGGAGAGCAGCAGCCTACCAAATCCCAAACAGGTGGAAAAGTGTCAGGGAGGGGCAGCTGTGGTGTGGAGGAGCATCATATTCTCTTCACGAAGAGGTAGCCTGTTGCTGTAATGAGAAGGATTTAGGCTGGGCACAGTGGCTCATGCCTATAATCCCAGCACTTTGGGAGGTGGATGGATCACTGGAGGTTAGGAATTCGAGACCAGCCTGGCCAACATGGTGAAACCCTATCTCTGCTAAAAATGCAAAAAATCGGCCAGGAGCAGTGGCTCACAGCTGTAATCCCAGCACTTTGACAGGTGGGTGGATCACCTGAGGTCAGAAGTATGAGACCAGCCTGGCCAGCATGGTGAAACCCTGTTTCTTCTAAAAATACGAAAAATTAGCCAGACGTGGTGGCGTGCGCCTGTAATCCCAGCTACTTGAGAGACTAAGGCAGAATTGTTTGAACCTGAGAAATGGAGGTTGCAGTGACTTGAGATCACGCCACTGCACTCCAGTCTGGGCGAGAGAGCAAGACTGTGTCTCAAAAACAAAAAACAAAAGGCTAGGCGCGATGGTTCACGCTTGCAACCCCAGCACTTTGGGAGGCCAGGGCAGGTGGATCACCTGAGGTAAGGAGTTTGAGACCAGCTTGGCCAACATACTGAAACCCTGTCTCGGCTAACACCCTTTTTGCCGTAGCCCATCTGCACCCAGGTGAAAAAAAAAAAAAAAAAGAAACCCTGTTTCTACTAAAAATAAAAATACAAAAATTAGCTGGGTGTGGTGGTAGGCACCTGTAATCCCAGCTACTCGGGAGGATGATGCAGCGGAATTCCTTGAACCCAGGAGGTGGAGGTTGCAGTGAGCTGAGATTGCGTCATTGCACTCCAGCCTGGGTGACAAAAAGAAACAACAAAGAAGGACTCTGAGCTGGGTGCTGAGCAGGCGTCTTTCTACTGATGGGCAGACATATCTGTTTCTTTTTATTTATTTTATTTCATTTTATTTTTTTGAGACGGAATCTCACTCTGTTGCCTAGGCTGGAACGCAGTGGTGCAATCTCTGCTCACCGCAACCTCCGCCTCCCAGGTTCAAGCGATTATCCTGCCTCAGCCTCCCAAGTGGCTGGGACTGCAGGCGTATGCCACCATGCCCGGCTAATTTTTGTAGTTTTTTTTTT
>NW_022437132.1:413570-420029 GCF_009761245.1 Sapajus apella
TTTTTTTTTTTTTCTTTTTCTTTTTCTTTGGGACGGAGTTTCGCTCTTGTTACCCAGGCTGGAGTGCAATGGCGCGATCTCGGCTCACTGCAACCTCCGCCTCCTGGGTTCAGGCAATTCTCCTGCCTCAGCCTCCTGAGTAGCTGGAATTACAGGCACGCGCCACCATGCCCAGCTAATGTTTTGTATTTTTAGTAGAGATGGGGTTTCACCATGTTGACCAGGATGGTCTTGATCTCTTGACCTCGTCGTGATCCACCCACCTCGGCCTCCCAAAGTGCTGGGATTACAGGCTTGAGCCACTGCACCCGGCCTGTAGTTTTAATAGGACTGAATTTCACTGCGTTGGCCAGGCTGGTCTCAGGCCCCCTCACCTCATGACCCACCCACCTTGGCCTCTCAAAGTACTGGGATTACAGCTGTAAGCCTCTGTGCTGGGTTTTTTTTTTTTTTTTGAGACGGAGTTTCACTCATGTTACCCAGGCTGGAGTGCAATGGCGCGATCTCGGCTCACCGCAACCTCCGCCTCCTGGGTTCAGGCAATTCTCCTGCCTCAGCCTCCTGAGTAGCTGGGATTACAGGCACGCACCACCATGCCCAGCTAATTTTTTGTATTTTTAGTAGAGACGGGGTTTCACCGTGTTGACCAGGATGGTCTCGATCTCTTGACCTCGTGATCCACCCGCCTCGGCCTCCCAAAGTGCTGGGATTACAGGCTTGAGCCACCGCGCCCGGCCTGGTTTTTTTTTTTTTTTTTAGACGGAGCCTCACTCTGTCACCCAGGCTGGAGTGCAGTGGCATGATCTCAGCTCACCCCAACCCCAGTCTCCTGGGTTGAAGTAATTCTCCTGCCTCAGCCTCCCTAGTAGCTGGGACTGCAGACATGAGCCACCATGTCCAGCTAATTTTTGTGTTTTTAGTAGAGACAGGGTTTTACTGTGTTGTCCTGGCTGGTCTCGAACTCCTGACCTCATGATCCGGCCGCCTGAGTCTCCCAAAGTGCTTGGTTTACAGGCGTGAGCCACTGTGCCCGGCCTTTTGTTTTGTTTTGTTTTGAGACGGAGCCTCACTCTGTCTTCCAGGCTGGAGTGCCTTGAGTGGCATGATCTTGGCTCAGTGTAACCTCTGCCTCCCAGGTTGAACCAATTCTCCTTCCTCAGCCTTCCAAGTAGCTGGGATTACAGGCACCTGCCACCATGCCCCGCTAATTTTTTTTGTATTTTTAGTAGAGATGGGGTTTTACCGTGTTAGGATGCTCCTGAACTTCTGACCTTGTGATCCACCCGCCTTGGCCTCTCAAAGTGCTGGGATTACAGGCATGAGCCACCTCGCCTGGCCTGGACACTTCTATTTCTGATGGATAAAAGTCGATTTCTGAATGTGTGATATGCTTATTTGGGGACAGGCCTTTTCCATGTCAGACCAGCACAGTGCTTTTATTCTAGACTTTTTTTTTTTTTTTTTGAGACGGAGTTTTGCTCTTGTTACCCAGGCTGGAGTGCAATGGCGTGATCTCGGCTCACTGCAACCTCCGCCTCCTGGGTTCAGGCAATTCTCCTGCCTCAGCCTCCTTATTCTAGACTTTTCTAAACCTTCCCCTCTAAACCAGGGAAAGCGAATCAGTTCTTCATAACGGTAATCAGAGCAGTTTTCTGAGTTAGGAAGCTCTTTTTTTTTTTTTTTTTGAGGTAGAGTTTTGCTTTTGTTGCCCAGGCTGGAGTGCAGTGACACAGTCTTGGCTCAGTGCAACCTCTGCCTCCTTGGTTCAAGTGATTCTTCTGTCTCAGCCTCCCAAGTAGCTGGGATTATAGGAGTCTGCCAGCGCACCTGGCTAATTTTTTATTTTTTTTTTAAGTAGAGACGGGGTTTCATCGTGTTTGCCAGGCTGGTCTTGAACTCCTGAGCTCAGGCAGTCTATCTGCCTCAACCTTTCAAAGTTCTGGAATTAGAGGCATACCACTACGCCTAGCAAAGGAACCTGTTTTTGCCCTTCAAACAGAAAAACCAAGCTGCCAGTGAGCACATTCAGAGTAGGAAGACTTGTATTATTCAGCTTACTTGTCTTTCTTCCAAATTTCTATGTAGAGATAAACACACCATACCTTTTAAGTTGTCAAGAAAAGAGACATGAGATTTACTCAAATGACTTCATTTTCCCAGCAGGACCCCTCATTCCAGGGCGGGTAAGCATCCAGCAGGTGGGTCTTTGTTCCTTGCCCACACACCCAGTTAAAAGGAAAGACTTCCACTCATCTAGAGCAGTCTCTGAGCAGGGTCTTGAAGCATAAACTTCGAAGCGTAACCTCCCATAAAGTCACTTGCATAGTAGTTGGTGCAAAGCAGACTAAATGGGAATTAAAAACGGTCTCTAGCCAGGTGTAGTGGCTCATCCCTGTAGTTCCAGCTACTCTGGAGGTCAGTTGGGAGGATTGCTGGAGCCCAGGAGTTTGAGAGCAGCCTGGGCAACATAGCAATATCTCCTCTCTAAAAAAATACAAAAATTAGCTGGGTATGGTGGCACACACCTCTAGTCCCAGCTACTCAGGAGGCTGAGGCCAGAGGATTGCCTGAGTCGGTCTAGGGGTTAACATCTAGCCTGGGCAATGTATTGTAGATCTCATCTCTCTTTTTTTTTTGGAGACAGTTTCGCAGTGTTGCCCAGGCTGGAGTACAGTGGTGCCATCTTGGCTCGATGCAGCCTCCACCTCCCAGGTTCAAGCGATTCTCCTGCCTCAGCCTTCCTAGTAGCTGGGATTACAGGTGCCTGCCATCACGCCTGGCTAATTTTTTTGTATTTTTAGTAGAGACGGGGTTTCACTGTGTTGTCCAGGCTGGTCTGGAACTCCTTACCTCATGATCTGCTCACCTCGGCCTCCCAAAGTGCTCATACCTCCCAAGGTATGAGCCACCAAGCCTGGCCTGTACACCTCATCCTTAAAAGTAAACCAAAAACAACCAACCAAATAAACAAATAAACAAAACCCCACAAAATTAACCTTGAAAACACCCCTATGTCTGGAACTCTTTGTCCAAGGTCCCTGAGCCTAATGTGACTTGGAACAGAAGCCAACTTTCCTGTAGGTTTAATAAATGTCACATACATGCTCTTTCTCATTCAAACTTAGAAGAATAGGCTTTCTTGGCTGGGTGCAGTGGCTCACGCCTGTAATTCCAGCACTTTGGGAGGCTGAGGCGGATGGATCACCTGAGGTCAGGAGTTCAAGACCAGCCTGAGCAACATAGTGAAACCCTGTCTCTACTAAAAATACAAAAAAACTAGTTGGGCGTGGTGTAATCCCAGCTACTTGGGAGGCTGAGGCAGGAGAGTCATCTGAAGCAGAAGGTAGAGGTTGCAGTGAGCCGAGACCGCACCAATGCATTCCATCCTGGGCGATAGAGCGAGACTCCGTCTCAAAAACAAAAAATCAAAACAAAAGAGCGAGCACTTCTTGGGAACAGCAGGGAAAACCCTTCGTATATATATGTAGCTGCTTGGCTTGCGCTTTTAGAAAAAGTGTCCATGCCACAGGCTGGCGAGCCGCTGGCTTCAGTGCTCTTGGGAGATTATGTGCAGCTAGACTTTCAGAGCTGCCCCTCTCCCTGCCCACTCTGGCCCACTTGCTGATCTTGGTGTGACGTTTACAAATAGCTAACGGGAGCTTCTAGGAACATTTTGCTTATTATTACCATGGTTTCTGATAAGGTAAGCTTTGTTGAAAACAATTATAATTCAAGTACGATAATAACAACAAGATGCAGAAATGTAGGTGTTTCTCCTTCTGAAAGGTGCTGTGAAGCCATAATACAGTGTGTTGAATCCTGTGAGGAGCCTCTGGGGTTCTAGTTGACTGTGGTGAGGGATCTTGTTCTGCTTTCCTTTCTTGCAGATTAGTGGATCATGTTTCTCCATTGATAGCAGAAACACTGCAGTTTGCAGTAAGTTTTTCATGCTGGAAGCACCCTGCTGGGAGACAGTCCATCCCCCTGGAGCTGGTGATGGAGTGGACGCTCCCCGGTGGTGTTTCCGTCTGCCGGAGCGGCGCCGGCTGGCTTTGGCCACTCGGGTTTATGTCTGTCGGCCTGGCGTTGGCTGCTACTGGATTTTGCAGAGAAGGGTGGGCTGTCTTATTTTTCACAGTCTCAACTTTTTTTTTTTTTTTTTTTGAAAGCCTCTGAATTGCGTATTTTGGGTTTGGGGAATTAGAACTATCCCCAAATCATCAATTACAGGAAGTTGATCTGTTCTACAAATTATAAAGAAAATACACTGGAAATGGAGGGTTTAATTTTTTCTACTTCAGGTTCTGTGGTACATGTGCAGATCATGCAGGATTGTTGCGTAGGTACATACATGGCAAGGTTGTTTGCTGCCTCCATCCCCCATCACCTATACCTGGCATTTTTCCCCACGTTAGCCCTCCCCACCCCCCTGAAAAGGAGTTTTAAAAATGTGTACTTTAACTCTTGTTCATTCTAACATGGTGACATGTAAAAGGGCCTATTCTAGTTAATGATTTGTTTAAAAAATGTTTGGTTAATGTTTCAGGATGAACAGCTTGGTACTTTGTGTTCAATTAGTAGCCTCAGTGTTGAAATTCTTGGGAATTTTCAGGACAGATTGACCAGCCTGGACTCTGGATTAGTAACTCTTCAGGTACTCAGCAAGTGTCTACATTCTCAGGAGTGAAGACTTGTGAGATAGGTGGGGAGACGTTTTATAGACTCCGTCTGTCTCCAGGAAGTCGGCTGATGATGGCCTTCTGAGCCCAGAGTCGCACTAGCACACACTGGAACCCCTAGGATCAGGGTGATGGCTCTGGCCTCTTTCATTGTGGAGGGGAAGCGGAAACTGGTCTCTGGTTCAGGAATCCTGCCCTGTGGGGTCCGTTGGCTGGGGCTGGCCCTATTTGAGCCTGACTTTATGGGGTACGTTGGCAGATGGTGGCAAGAGGGCTAGCCATGGGGGCCCAGGCCTTGCTCTGGTGCCCTATGTGCTTTGGGGTCTCTGGATTGCCTCCTGGGCGATGCATCAGCCTTGCTTACCACGTGCTGCACTCCCCACCCTTGTCCTGAGACACGGAGCAGCTGTGTTTCTGGCGGCTATGTCTTGGTGTCTCCAGTGGGGCTGCCCTTGAGGATTCTGTGCTTGCCACTTGGTGGCAGCC
This sequence comes from Sapajus apella, assembly GCF_009761245.1. Taxonomy (NCBI): domain Eukaryota; kingdom Metazoa; phylum Chordata; class Mammalia; order Primates; family Cebidae; genus Sapajus; species Sapajus apella. The sequence continues at coordinate 418,736 of NW_022437132.1, forward strand.
CTGGCATCTGGACCTCAGTACAGGGCCTGGGGGCCTTTCTAGGGGCTCAATGATGCGCATCTGCGACAGGCTGCCCGAGGCACCAGGGTTTTGTGGGTTAATGGATGTGGCTGCAGCCCGGGCTCCTGGCCACCTGTTGCCTCTCCCTGTCGCTGAGGGTTGTCACAGCCCAGCTCCCACACCCAAGAGGGGCTTCGTTCTGGAGTCAGCTCCCTCTGTGGCTGAATACCTCCTCCTTTTTTCTTTCTCCCTGGCCCACACGTCTTTATTCTTTGTTCTCTTTTTCCTCTTGAAGTTTTCATTATGGAAGAGTTCAAACCCATATAAAAGTGGAGAGTAGTGAAATGGTGCACTGGTACTCAGCTTCAGTTGCAGCAACCTGTAGGCATGCCTTTGGTGACATCTGTGCCTCATCTCACATTCTTGAGGTATTTCTAAGTTTTTCAGTACATATGTGTAAAAGGCAATGCTATTTGCAAAATTGCGAAAATGTTATTACACCTGCAAAAATAAACAGCTCTTTTTTTTTTGGAGACAAAGTCACTCTGCCGCCCAGGCTGGAGTGCAGTGGTGCAATCTTAGCTCACTGCAACCTCCACCCCTCAGGGTCAAGTGATTCCCCTACCTCAGCCTCCGAGTAGCTGGGATTACAGGCGCCTGCCACTGTGCCTGGCTATATTTTGTATTTTTAGTAGAGAAGGGGTTTCAACATCTTGGCCAGGCTGGTCTTGAACTCTTGATCTCATGAGGCGATCTGCTCGCCTCAGCTTCCCAACGTGCTGGGATTACAGGCGTGAGCCACTGCGCCCGGCCAAACAGTTCTTCATATCATCAGATATTTATCTGTATTCAAACTTTTGTTTTCGGAGATGGAGTCTCGCTCTCTTGCCCAGGCTGGAGTACAATGGCACAATCTCTGCTCACTGCAACTTGCCTCCCGGGCTCAAGCGATTCTCCTGCCTCAGCTTCCTAAGTACCTGGCATTACAGGTGAGCACCACAAGGTCTGGTTAATTTTTTGTAGTTTTAGTAGAGATGGGGTTTCAACATGTTGGCCTTTGGTGATCTGCCCGTCTCAGCCTCCCAAAGTGCTGGGAATACAGGCGTGAGCCACCACACCCAGCTGCATTGTGGTTTTAATTTTCATTTCTTTAAGGACCAGTGATATTGAGCATCTTTTCATGTGCCTATAACCATTCATACGTATTTTCTGATGAAATGTCTATTTAAATCTTTTGCCCACTTAACAAAAATTGAGCCTTCTTTTTTTTTTTTTTTTTTTTTTTTTTTTTTTT